>NC_067472.1:53864619-53989020 GCF_947179515.1 Apodemus sylvaticus | reverse complement strand
TCACCAGAGACCATGAAAGCTAGAAGATCCTGGGCAGATCTCATGCAGACACTAAGAGAACACAAATGTCAGCCAAGACTACTATACCCAGCAAAACTCTCATATATGGAGAAATCAAGATATTCGATGACAAAACCAAATTTACACAATATCTTTCCACAAACACAGCCCTACAAAGAATAATAGGAAGAAAGCTCCAGTACAAGGAGGGAAACTACACCCTGGAAAAAGCAAGATAGTAACCTTCTTTTATCAAACCCAAAAGACAATAACCACTCAAATACAAAAATAACATAAAAAATGACAGGAAGTAATAATCACTATTCCTTAATATCTCTTAACATCAATGGACTCAATTGCCCAATAAAAAGACATAGACTAACAGACTGGTCAGGTAAACAGGACCCTACCTTTTGCTTCATACAGGAAACATACCTCAGTGTCAAAGACAAGCACTACCTTAGAGTAAAAGGCTGGAAGACAATTTTACAAGCAAATGGTCTCAGGAAACAAGCTGGAGTAGCCATTTTAATATCAGATAAAATTGACTTTCAACCCAAAGTCATCAAAAGAGACTCTGAGGGACACTTCTTGCTGGTCAAAGGAAAAATACAACAAGAAGAACTCTCAATCCTGAACATCTATGCTCCAAATGCAAGGGCACCCTCT
The DNA here is from genome assembly GCF_947179515.1 of Apodemus sylvaticus. Lineage (NCBI taxonomy): Eukaryota > Metazoa > Chordata > Mammalia > Rodentia > Muridae > Apodemus > Apodemus sylvaticus. The sequence goes on along the minus strand of NC_067472.1, from coordinate 53,988,351 downwards.
TTCGTAAAAGAAACTTTATTAAAGCTTAAAACACACATTGTACCTAACACAATAATTGTGGGTGACTTCAACACTGCACTTTCCTCAATAAACCGATCAGGAAAACAGAAACTAAACAGGGACACAATGAAACTAATAGAAGCTTTGGACCAATTAGATTTAACAGATATATATATATAGAACATTCTATCCTAAAGCAAAAGAATATACCTTTTTCTCAGCACCTCATGGTACCTTCTCCATAATCGACCATATAATTGGTCACCAGACAGACGTCAACAAATATGAGAAGATCGAACTAATCCCATGCCTCCTATCAGATCACTATGGAGTAAGAGTGGTCTTCAATGGCAACAAAAACAACAGAAAGCCCACATACACATGGAGGCTGAAAAATACTCTACTCAATGACACCTTGGCCAAAGAAGAAAGAAAGAAAGAAATCAGAGACTTTTTAGAATTTAATGAAAACAACATACCCAAATCTATGGGAAGCAAAGAAAGTGCTAAGAGGAAAAGGCATAGCCCTGAGTGCCTCCAAAAAGAAAATGGATTTGTTTTCCAGATGAATTTGAGAATTGCTCTTTCTAACTCTGTGAAGAATTGAGTTGGGATTTTGATGGGTATTGCATTGAATCTGTATATTGCTTTTGGCAAAATGGCCATTTTAACTATATTGATTCTACCAATCCATGAGCATGGGAGGTTTTCCCATTTTTTGAGGTCTTCTTCCATTTCCTTCTTCAGAGTCTTGAAGTTCTTGTCATACAGTTCTTTCACATGTTTGGTAAGAGTCACCCCAAGATACTTTATACTGTTTGTGGCTATTGTGAAGGGGGTCATTTCCCTAATTTCTTTCTCAGCCTGCTTATCCTTTGAGTATAGGAAGGCCGCTGATTTGCTTGAGTTGATTTTATAACCTGCCACTTTGCTGAAGTTGTTTATCAGCTGTAGGAGTTCTCTAGTGGAGTTTTTTGGGTCACTTAGGTAGACTATCATGTCATCTGCAAATAATGATAGTTTGACTTCTTCCTTTCCAATTTGTATCCCTTTGACCTACTTATGTTGTCTAATTACCTGAGCTAGTACCTCAAGTACAATATTGAAAAGATAAGGAGAAAGGGGGCAGCCCTGCTAGTCCCTGATTTTAGTGGGATTGCTTCAAGTTTCTCTCCATTTAGTTTGATGCTGGCTACCAGTTTGCTGTATATTGCTTTTACTATGTTTAGGTATGGGCCTTGAATTCCTGTTCTTTCCAAGACTTTAAGCATGAAAGGATGCTGAATTTTGTCAAATGCTTTTTCATCATCCAATGAAATGACCATGTGTTTTTTTTCTTTGATTTTGTTTATGTAGTGGATTGCATTGATGGATTTCCGTATATTGAACCAACCCTACATTCCCGGGATAAAGCCTACTTGATCATGGTGGATGATCGTTTTGATGTGTTCTTGGATTCGGTTGGCAAGAATTTTATTGAGTATTTTTGCATCGATGTTCATAAGGGAAATTGGTCTGAAGTTCTCTTTCTTTGTTGGATCTTTGTGTGGTTTTGGTATCAGCGTAATTGTAGCTTCATAGAAGGAATTGGGTAGTGTTACTTCTGTTTCTATTTTGTGGAATAATTTGAAGAGTATTGGTGTTAACTCTTCTTTGAAGGTCTGGTAGAATTCTGCACTGAAACCATCTGGTCCTGTGCTTTTTTTGGTTGGAAGACTTTCTATGACTCCTTCTATTTCTTTAGGCATTATGGGACTGTTTAGATGGTCTAGTTGGTCCTGATTTAATTTTGGTATTTGGTATCTCTCAAGAAAATTGTCCATTTCCTCCATATTCTCCAGTTGTGTTGAGTACAGTCTCTTGTAGTAGGATCTGATGATTTTTTGGATTTCCTCAGTTTCCGTTGTTATATCTCCCTTTTTGCTTCTAAGTTTGTTAATTTGGATACTTTCTCTGTGCCCTATGGTCAGGCTTCTCAGCAACAAAAGAAAGTCTGGGAGAATCAGTATCCCTGACCTTCAGCAATACTACAGAGCAATAGTGTTAAAAACTGCATGGTATTGGTACAGTGACAGGCAGGAGGATCAATGGAACAGGATTGAAGATCCAGAAATGAACCCACACACCTATGGCCACTTGATCCTTGACAAAGAGGCTGAAAACCTCCAATGGAAAAAAGATAGCCTTTTCAACAAATGGTGCTGGTTCAACTGGAGGTCAGCATGCAGAAGAATGCGAATTGATCCATCCTTGTCTCCTTGTACTAAGCTCAAATCCAACTGGATCAAGGACCTCCACATAAAGCCAGACACTCTGAAGCTAATGGAAAGGGAACCTGGGAAGACCCATGAGGACATTGGTACAGGGAGAAAGTTTCTGAACAGAACACCAATAGCGTATGCTCTAAGATCAAGAATTGACAAATGGGACCTCATAAAATTACAACGTTTCTGTAAGGCAAAGGACACCATCAAGAGGACAAATCGGCAACCAACAAATTGGGAAAAGATCTTCACCAATCCTACATCAGATAGAGGGCTAATATCCAATATATATAAAGAACTCAAGAAGTTAGACTCCAGAAAACCAAACAACCCTATTAAAAAATGGGGTACAGAGTTAAACAAAGAATTCTCACCTGAAGAACTTCAGATGGCGGAGAAGCATCTTAAAAAATGCTTAACTTCATTAGTCATTAGGGAAATGCAATTCAAAACAACCCTGAGATTTCATCTTACACCAGTCAGAATGGCTAAGATTAAAAATTCAGGAGACAGCAGGTGTTGGAGAGGGTGTGGAGAAAGAGGAACACTCCTCCACTGCTGGTGGGGTTGCAAATTGGTACAACCACTCTGGAAATCAGTCTGGCGGTTCCTCCAAAAACTGGGCACCTCACTTCCAGAAGATCCTGCTATACCACTCCTGGGCATATACCCAGAGGATTCCCCACCATGTAATAAGGATACATGCTCTACTATGTTCATAGCAGCCCTATTTATAATTGCCAGATGCTGGAAAGAACCCAGGTATCCCTCAACAGGAAAGTGGATGCAAAAAATGTGGTATATCTACACAATGGAGTACTATTCAGCCATTAGAAACAATGAATTCATGAAATTCTTAGGCAAGTGGATGGAGCTAGAGACCATCATACTAAGTGAGGTAACCCAGACTCAAAAGGTGAATCATGGTATGCACTCACTAATAAGTGGATATTAACCTAGAAAACTGGAATACCCAAAACATAATCCACACATCAAATGAGGTACAAGAAGAAAGGGGGAGTGGCCCCTTGTTCTGGAAAGACTCAGTGAAGCATTATTCAGCAAAACCAGAACGGGGAAGTGGGAAGGGGGGGTGGGAGGACAGGGGAAGGGAAGGGGGCTTACGGGACTTTCAGGGAGTGGGGGCTAGAAAAGGGGAAATCATTTGAAATGTAAATAAAAAATTATATCGAATAAAAAAATGTTCTTGAAAAAAAAAAAAGAAAATGGAGAGAGCATACACTAGCAGCTTAATGGCACACATGAAATCTCTGGAACAAAAAGAAGCTACTTCACTCAGGAGGAGAAGAAGACTGGAAATCATCAAACTCAGGGCTGAAATCAATCAAGTGAAAACAAAAAAAAAAACATACAAAGAATCAACGTATCCAGGAGCTGGTTTACTGAGAAAATTAACAGGATAGATAAACCCTTAGCCAGTCTGACCAAAGGCCATAGAGAAAGTATCCAAATTAACAAAATTAGAAATGAAAAGGGGGATATAACAACAGAAACTGAGGAATTAAAAAAAAACCATCAGATCCTACTACAAAAGCCTATACAACTGGAGAACCTGGAGGAAATGCACAATTTCCTAGACAGATAACAAATACCAAAATTAAATCAGGACCAAATATATCATCTAAACAGTCCCATAACCCCTAAAGAAATAGAAGGGGTCATAGAAAGTCTTTCAACCAAAAAAAGCACAGGACCAGATGGTTTCAGTACAGAATTCTTTCAGACCTTCAAAGAAGACCTAACACCAATACTCTTCAAACTATTCCACAAAATAGAAACAGAAGGAACACTACCCAACTGGTTCTATGAAGCCACAATTACGCTGATACCAAAACCACACAAAGATACAACAAAGAAAGAGAACTTCAGACCAATTTCTCTTCTGAACATTGATGCAAATATACTCAATAAAATTCTTGCCAACCGAATCAAAGAACACATAAAAAGTATCATCCACCATGATCAAGTAGGCTTTATCCCAGGAATGCAGGGTTGGTTCAATATACAGAAATCCATCAATGCATTCCACTACATAAACAAGCTCAAAGAAAAAAACCACATGGTCATTTCATTGGATGCTGAAAAAGCATTTGACAAAATTCAGCATCAATTCATGCTTAAAATCTTTGAAAGAACAGGAATTCAAGGCCCATACCTAAAGATAGTAAAAGCAATATGCAGTAAAACTGTAGCCAACATCAAACTAAATAGAGAGAAACTTAAAGCAATCCCACTAAAATCAGGGACTAGACAAGGCTGCCCTCTCTGTCCTTATCTTTTCAATATAGTTCTTGGGGTACTAGCTCAGGCAATTAGACAACATAAGGAGGTCAAAGGGATACAAATTGGAGAGGAAGTCAAACTATCACTATTTACAGATGATATGATAGTCTATCTAAGTAACCCAAAAACTCCACTAGAGCACTCCTACAACTGATAAACAACTTCAACAAAGTGGCAGGTTATAAAATCAACTCAAGCAAATCAGTAGCCTTCCTATACTCAAAGGATAAGCAGTCTGAGAAAGAAATTAGGGAAATGACCCCCTTCACAATAGCCACAAACAGTATAAAGTACCTTGGTCTGATTCTGATCAAACAAGTGAAAGATCTGTATGACAAGAACTTCAAGACTCTGAAGAAGGAATTGGAAGACCTCAAAAAATGGGAAAATCTCCCATGCTCATGGGTTGGCAGGATTAATATAGGTAAAATTGCCATTTTGCCAAAAGCAATATATAGATTCAATGCAATACTCATCAAAATCCCAATTCAGTTCTTCATAGAGTTAGAAAGAGCAATTCTCAAATTCATCTAGAATAACAAAAAACACAGGAGAGCTAAAACTATTCTCAACAACAAAAGAAATTATTGGGGAATCAGTATCCCTGACCTCAAGCAATACTACAGAGCAATAGTGTTAAAAACTGCATGGTATTGGTACAGTGACAGGCAGATGGATCATTGTAGCAGCATTGAAGATCCAGAAATGAACCCACACACCTTTGGCCACTTGATCCTCGACAAAGGGTTTGAAAACATCCAGTGGAAAAAAGATAGCCTTTTCAACAAATGGTGCTGGTTCAACTGGAGGTCAGCATACAGAAGAATGGGAATTGATCCATCCTTGTCTCCTTGTACTAAGCTCAACTCCAAATGGATCACGGACCTCCACATAAAGCCAGACACTGAAGGTAATAGAACATAAACTGGGGAAGACCCTTGAGGACATCAGTACAGGGGGAAAGTTTCTGAACAGAACACCAATAGCATATGCTCTAATATTAAGAATTGACAAATGGGACCTCATAAAATTACAAAGTTTCTGTAAGGCTAAGGACACCATCAAAAGGACAAATTTTGAACCAACAAAGTGCTAAAAAATTCACCAACCCTACATTAGAAACATCCAATGTATGCAAAGAACTCAAGAAGTTAGACCCCAGAAAACCAAATATCCCTATTAAAAATGGGGTAAAGAGCTAAAGAAAGAATTTTCACCTGAAGAACTTTGAATGGCTGAGAAGCATCTTAAAAAATGCTCAACTTCATTAGCCATTAGGGAAATGCAAATCAAAACAACCCTGAGATTTTTACCTTACACCAGTCAGAATGGCTAAGATTAAAAATTCAGGAGACAGCAGGTGTTGGCTAGGATGTGGAGAAAGAGGAACACTCCTCCACTGCTGGTGGGGTTGCAAATTGGTACAACCACTCTGGAAATCAGTCTGGCAGTTCCTCAGAAAACTGGGAACGTCACTTCCAAAGGATCCTGCTATACCATTCCTGGGCATATATCCAGAGGATTCCCCAGCAGGTATTAATGATAGGTGCTCCACTATGTTCATAGCAGCCCTATTTATAATAGCTAGAAGCTGGAAAGAACCCAGGTATTCCTCAGTGGACGAATGGATGCAAAAATTGTGGTATATATACACAATGGAGTACTATTCAGACATTGGAAACAATGAATTCATGAAATTCTTAGACAAATGGATGGAGCTGGAGAACCTCATATTAAGTGAGGTATCCCAGTCTCAAAAGATCAATCATGGTATGTACTCACTAATAAGTGGATATTAGCCTAGAAAATTGGAATACCCAAAACATAATCCACACATCAAATGACGTACAAGAAGAATGGAGGAGTGACCCCTGGTTCTGGAAAGACTCAGTGTAACAGTATAGGGTAAAACCAGAACAAGGAAGTGGGAAGGGGTAGATGGGAGAACAGGGGGAGAGAAGAGGGCTTCTGGGACTTTTGAGGGTAGGGGGCACAAAAAGGGGAAATCATTTCAAATGTAAATAAAAAAATATATCGAATTAAAAAAGGAATTGACACATGGGACCTCATAAAATTGCAAAGCTTCGGTAAGACAAAGGACACTGTCAATAGGACAAAATGGAAACCAACAGATTAGGAAAGATCTTTACCAATCCTACATCCAATAGAGGACTAATATCCAATATATACAATGAACTCACGTAATTAGACCCCAGAGAATCAAATAACCCTATTAAAAATGGGGTAAAGAGCTAAACAAAGAATTGTCAACTAAGTTATATTGAATGGATCTGAAGCACCTAAAGAAATGTTTAACATCCTTAGTCATCCCGGAAATGCACATCAAAACCCTGAGATTCCACCTTATGCCAGTCAGAATATCTAAGATGAAAAATTCAGGTGACAGCTGATACTGGAGAGGATGTGGAGAAAAAAGAACACTCCTCCATTGTTGGTAGGACTGCAAGCTGGTACAACCACTCTGGAAATCAGTCTGGCAGTTCCTCAGAAAATTGGACATGGTATTACTTGAGGACCCAGCTATAACACTCCTGGGCACAGACCCAAAATATTGTTCAACATATAACAAGGATACATGTTCCTCTATGTTCATAGCAGCACTATTTATAATAGTCAGAAGCTGGAAAGAACTCAGATGTCCTTCAACAGAGGATTGAATATAGAAAATGTGGTAAATTTACACAATGGCGTACTACTCAGCTATTATAAATGATGAATTCATGAAATTCTCAGGCAAATGGATGGAACTAGAAAATATCATCTTGAGTGAGGTAACCCATTCACCAAAGAACACACATGGTATGCACTCACTGATAAGTGGATATTAGCCCAAAAGCTCCAAATACCCAAGATATAATTCACAGACCACATGAAGCTCAAGAAGAAGGAAAACCAAAGTGTGGGTGCTTTGGTCCTTCTTAGAAATGGGAACAAAATATTCACGGGAGCAAATAGAGAGACAAAGTGCAGAACAGAGACTGAAGGAAAGGCCATCCAGAGACTGTCCCACCTGGGGATTCATCCCATATAGAGTCACAAACCCAGATACTATTGTGAATGCCAAGAAATGCTTGCTGAAAGGAGTCTGAGATCGCTGTCTCCTGTGAGGCCCTGCCAGAGCCTTACAAATACAGAGGCTCATGGACAACCATTGGACTGAGCATGGGATCCACAATGGGGTCCCCCATGGAGAAGTTAGAGAAAGGACTGAAGGAGCTGAAGGGCTTTGCAAGCCCATAGGAAGAACAACAATATCAACCAGACCCCCCAGAGCTCCCAAGGACTAAGCCACCAACCAAGGAATACACATGGCTCCAGCTGCATATGTAGCAGTGGATGGCCTTGTCAGGCATTAATGGGAAGAGAAGTCCTTGGTCCTATGAAGGCTGGACAGATGCCCCAGTGTAGGGGAATCGAGGACTGGGAGGTGGGAGTGGATGGGTGGGTAGAAGAACACCCTCATAGAAACAGGGGAGGGAAGAATGGGATAGGGGGTTTCTGGGAGGGGGTGAACTGGGAAAGGGGATAACATTTTAAATGTAAATAAAGAAAATACCCAATTTAAAAAATGCTGAGGTTCACTGCGAAAGAAAGAAAGAAAGAAAGAAAGAAAGAAAGAAAGAAAGAAAGAAAGAAAGAAAGAAAGAAAGAAAGAAAGAAAGAAAGAAAGAAAGAAAGAAAGAAAGAAAGAAAGAAAGAGAGGAAGGAAGGAAGGAAGGAAGGAAGGGAGAAAGAAAGAAAGAAAGAAAGAAAGAAAGAAAGAAAGAAAGAAAGAAAGAAAGAAAGAAAGAAAGAAAGATTACTTTATTGCTGTTTTCTATGGTGTAGTTTCCCACCTTGTGTTGGTATTTTCCACCCATTAACCCTCATAGAGCTGGATTTGTGGAAAGATATTGTGTAAATTTGCTTTTGTCATGGAACGTCTTGTTTTCTCCATCTATGTTAATTGCAAGTTTTGCTGGATATAATAGTCTGGGCTGACATTTATGCTCTTTTAGGGTTTGTATGACTTCTGCCCTGGGTCTTCTAGCTTTCACAGTTTCTGGTGAGAAGTCTGGTGTAATTCTGATAGGTCCTCCTTTATATGTTACATGACCTTTTTCCCTTACTGCTTTTAATATTCTTTCTTTGTTTAGTGCGTTTGGTGTTTTGATTATTATGTGACGGGATGAGTTTCTGCTCTGGTCCAGTCTGTTTGGAGTTCTGTAGGCTTATTGTATGTTCATGGGCATCTACTTCTTTAGGTTAGGAAAGTTTTCTTCTATAATTTTGTTGAAGATATTTACTAGCCCTTTAAGATGTAAATCCTCCCTTCTTCTATACTTATAATCCTTAGGTTTGGTCTTCTCATTGTGTCCTGGATTTCCTGGATGTTTTGGGTTACAAGCTTTTTTGCATTTTTGCATTTTCTTTGACTGTTGTGTCAATGTTTTCTAAGGTATCTTCGGCATCTGTAATTTTTTCTTCTATCTCTTGTATTTTGTTGCTGATGCTTGCATCTATGACTCCTAAATTCTTTCCAAGGTTTTCTATCACCAGAGACATCTCACTTTGTGATTTCTTTATTGTTTCTACTTCCATTTTTATATTATGGATGTTTTCCTCAGTTCCTTCACTTGTTTATTTTTTCCTGAAATTCTTTAAGAGATTTTTGTGTTTCCTCTTTAGGGGCTTCTACCTGTTGACCCATGTTCTCCTGTATTTCTTTTAGGGATTTTTTTAATTCCTCTTTAAGGGCTTCTGCATGTTGACCCATGTTACCCCATAATTCCCTATGGGATTTTTTTTGTTTCCTCTTTAAGTTTTTCTATCTGATGACCCATATTCTCTTGTATTTCTTTAAGGGCTTCTGGTGTTTCCTCTTTAAGGGCATCTACCTGTTGACCTATATCCTCCTGTCTTTCTTTAAGGGAGTTATTTATGTCCTTGAAGTCCTCTATCAGCATCATGAGATGTGATATTAAATCCAGCTCTTGCTTTTCTGATGTGATGAAGTATCCAGGATTTGCTGTTTTGGGAGAACTGGTTTCTGATGGTGCCATGTTGCCTTGGTTTCTATTCATAATGATCTTGTGTTTGCCTTTGGCCCTCTAGTTATCTCTGGTGTTCTCTGGCCTTGCTGTCTCTGACTATGACTTCTCTCTCCTGCAGGCCTGTGTATCTATATTCCTGGAATTCCCTTTCTCTCAAATGCCCTGCATACAGCTGGTTCTTTAGGAAGTATCAGGAGATGAGGTCTTCCCTGTGGCAGACTTGGCAAGGGTCGAATGCCCTGGGCAGTGCTGTTTCTCATATGCCCTGCTGCTGTGAATGTCCTGCTGTGAATTCTCTGCTGCTGCAGGGTCCCTAGTAAGTATCAGGAAATGGGGTCTTCTCTGTGGTAGAAGTGGCATGGTCTACCACATCAGAAGGAACAGGGCAGGCAGTGGAGGAGGAGGGAGGTATAGAAGGGACAGAAGGGGTGTAGTGATCTGGAGGGAGGGCAGGTTTTGATGGTTGCTGGTTACTGAGTCCCAGCCAGCAGCTCTGGGCCTCCAGAGGTGGGGGATGGTTCTTACTGAATACCTTGCTGCTGCCAGTTCTCTAGAAAGTATCAGGAAATAGGGTCTTCCCTGTGGTGGAAGTGGCACAGGTCTACCACAGTGGAAGGAATGGGCAGGAGGTGGCTGGGGAGGAGTGAGGGTAGAAGGGAGAATTTGTTTTATTGGGTATTTTCTTTATTTACATTTCAAATGTTATCCCCTTTCCAAACTCCACACCCAGAAAACACCCTATCCTATCCTCAGTTTCCCTGCTTATATGAGGGTGTTCTCAGATGCAGAATCTCAGATGTAGACGATACCATACAAAACACTGGCACAACACTCAATGAAAATGTAAAATGCAAAAATCTCTTAACCCAAAACATACAAGAAATCCAGGACACATTGAATAAACACATTGAATAAGGATAAAGGTATAGAAGAGAGCAAAGATTCCCAACTCAAAGGGTCAGTAAGTATCTTCAACAAAATTATAGAAGAAAATTTCAGTAACCTAAAGAACAAAATGTCGACAAACATATAAGAAGCCAACAGAACTCCAAATAGATTGGACCAGAAAAGAAATTCCTCCTGTCATATAATAATCAAAACACCAAGTAAACAGAACAAAGAAAATATGTTGTAAGATATAAGGGGAAAATGTCAAGTAATATAAGAAGGCACGCCTATCAGAATTATATCAGACTTCCCAACAGAGACTCTAAAAGCCAGAATATCCTGAGGAATGTCATACAGATCCTAACAGAATACACGTGCCAGTGGAGGCTACTATACCCAGCAAAATTCTCAATTACCATAGTTGGAGAAACCAAGATATTTCATGACAAAGCCAAATTTAAACAATATCTTTCCACAAATCCAGCCCTACAAATGATAATAAATGGAAAATTCCAATATAAAAGGGGAAATCACACCCAAGAAGAAGCAATAAATTAATTTCTTCCAGCAAACCCAAAACAGAGAGCCACATGACTAAAATTACATCTCTAAAAACAAAAATAACAGGAAGCAACACTCATTGGTTCTTTCTTTATTTCAAGCATAAAGACTCAATTTAATTGACATTAAAAGAAAAAGTGAAAGCTAAAGAATAGTGTGTAACTATAAGGTCATGACTGTATGATTCTTAATCACTAAAAAACTGTAAGAGTACAAAAATATTTTAAATTACTATGTTTTTATTTTAGTTCATCTGTGGGGGTGGGGAATTGCTTTAATTCTCTTTTTGCTTGCTTGCTTTGTTTGATTTTATTTTTTTTATTTTGTATATTCTTTGCATACATTCCAAATCTCTTGACATCAATGAACTCAATTCCCCAATAAAAAGACATAGATTAAGAGGCTGGATATGTAAAGAAGACCCAGAATTTTGGTGCATATAGGAAACACACCTCATTGACAAAGACAGACACTACCTCAAAGCAAAAGGCTGGAAAAATTGTCCTAGCAAATGTTTTTTTGTTTGTTTGTTTGTTTAAATTTTTTATTCGATATATTTTTTATTTACATTTCAAATGATCTCCCCTTTTCTAGCCCCCCACTCCCTGAAAGTCCCGTAAACCGCCTTCTCTCCCCTGTCCTCCCACCCACCCATTTCCACTTCCCCGTTCTGGTTTTGCCAAATACTGCTTCACTGAGTCTTTCCAGAACAAGGGGCCACTCTTCCGTTCTTCTTGTACCACATTTGATGTGTAGATTATGTTTTGGGTATTCCAGTTTTCTAGGTTAATATCCACTTATTAGTGAGTGCATACCATGATTCACCTTTTGAGTCTGGGTTACCTCACTTAGCATGATGTTCTCTAGCTCCATCCATTTGCCTAAGAATTTCATGAATTCATTGTTTCTAATGGCTGAATAGTACTCCATTGTGTAGATATACATTTTTTGCATCCACTCTTCTGTTGAGGGATACCTGGGTTCTTTCCAGCATCTGGCAATTATAAATAGGGCTGCTATGAACATAGTAGAGCATGTATCCTTATTACATGGTGGGGAATTCTCTGGGTATATGCCCAGGAGTGGTATAGCAGGATCTTCTGGAAGTGAGGTGCCCAGTTTTTGGAGGAACCGCCAGACTGATTTCCAGAGTGGTTGTACCAATTTGCAACCCCACCAGCAGTGGAGGAGTGTTCCTCTTTCTCCACACCCTCTCCAACACCTGCTGTCTCCTGAATTTTTAATCTTAGCCATTCTGACTGGTGTAAGATGAAATCTCAGGGTTGTTTTGATTTGCATTTCCCTAATGACTAATGAAGTTGAGCATTTTTTAAGATGCTTCTCTGCCATCCGAAGTTCTTCAGGTGAGAATTCTTTGTTTAACTCTGTACCCCATTTTTTAATAGAGTTGTTTGGTTTTCTGGAGTCTAACTTCTTGAGTTCTTTATATATATTGGATATTAGCCCTCTATCTGATGTAGGATTGGTGAAGATCTTTTCCCAATTTGTTGGTTGCCGATTTGTCCTCTTGATGTGTCCTTTGCCTTACAGAAACTTTGTAATTTTATGAGGTCCCATTTGTCAATTCTTGCTCTTAGAGCATACGCTATTGGTGTTCTGTTCAGAAACTTTCTCTTTGTACCGATGTCCTCAAGGGTCTTCCCCAGATTCTTTTCTATTAGCTTCAGAGTGTCTGTCTTTATGTGGAGGTCCTTGATCCATTTGGATTTGAGCTTAGTACAAGGAGACAACGATGGATCAATTCGCATTCTTCTGCATGCTGACCTCCAGTTGAACCAGCACCATTTGTTGAAAAGGCTATCTTTTTTCCATTGGATGTTTTCAGCCTCTTTGTCGAGGATCAAGTGGCCATAGGTGTGTGGAATCCAAAAACACATCAAAACGATCATCCACCATGATCAAGTAGGCTTTATCCCGGGAATGCAGGGTTGGTTCAATATACGGAAATCCATCAATGCAATCCACTACATAAACAAACTCGAAGAAAAAAACCACATGGTCATTACATTGGATGCTGAAAAAGCATTTGACAAAATTCAACATCCTTTCATGCTTAAAGTCTTGGAAAGAACAGGAATTCCAGGCCCATACCTAAACATATTAAAAGCAATATACAGCAAACCGGTAGCCAGCATCAAACTAAATGGAGAGAAACTTGAAGCAATCCCACTAAAATCAGGGACGAGACAGGACTACCCCCTTTCTCCTTATCTTTTCAATATTGTACTTGAGGTACTAGCTCGGGCAATTCAACAACATAAGGAGGTCAAAGGGATACAAATTGGAAAGGAAGAAGTCAAACTATCATTATTTGCAGATGACATGATAGTCTACCTAAGTGACCCAAAAAAATCCACTAGAGAACTCCTACAGCTGATAAACAACTTCAGCAAAGTGGCAGGTTATAAAATCAACTCAAGCAAATCAGTGGCCTTCCTATACTCAAAGGATAAGCAGGTTGAGAAAGAAATTAGGGAAATGACCCCCTTCACAATAGCCACAAACAGTATAAAGTATCTTGGGGTGACTCTTACCAAACATGTGAAAGATCTGTATGACAAGAACTTCAAGACTCTGAAGAAGGAAATGGAAGAAGACCTCAAAAAATGGGAAAACCTCCCATGCTCATGGATCGGTAGAATCAATATAGTTAAAATGGCCATTTTGCCAAAAGCAATCTACAGATTCAATGCAATACCCATCAAAATCCCAACTCAATTCTTCACAGAGTTAGAAAGAGCAATTATCAAATTCATCTGAAATAACAAAAAACCCAGGATAGCTAAAACTATTCTCATCCTAGCAAATGTTTAAAAGAAACAAGCTGCAATAGCCATTCTAAAATCCAAGAAAATAGACGTTCAATCACATTTATCAAAAAAAGATTGAGAAGGATACTTCATACTCATCTAAGGAAAAAAATCTATCATAATGTACTCTCAATTCTGAATGTCTATGATCCAAACCCAAGGACACCCACATTTGCAAAAGAAATGTTACTAAAGTTCAAATTACACATTGAACCTCACACAATAATAGTGGGAGACTTCAACACCCCACTCAGAACAATGATCAGATCATGAAAACAGAAACTAAACAGAGACACAATGAAATTAACAGAAGTTATCAACCAAAAGAATTTAACAGATATCTATAGATCATTTCATAAAAAAAAGAATATACCTTTTTCTTAGCACCTTTTAGAAAATTGGACATATAATTAGTCACAAAACAAGCCTCAGCTGATACAAGAATATTGAAATAATCCCATGGCTCCTATAAGATCAACACAGACTGAGACTGGTCTTCAATAACAACATAAACAACAGAAAAGCAACATATACATGGAAGCTGAACAATTCTCTACTTAATGATAACTTGGTCAGGAAAGAAATAAAGAAATTAAAAACATTTTATAATTTAATGAAAATAAAGACATAACCTACCCAAATTTATGGGACATAATGAAAGCATAATGACATGTCATTATGGGACACAATGAAATGATAAGAGGAAAACTCATATCTATGAGAGCCTCCATAAAGAGAGTGAGCATACAATATTAACTTGACAGCACAACTGAATGTTCTAGAAGGAAAAGAAGCAAATACAGGCAAAAAGAATAGACAGAAGGAAATAATCATACTCAAGGCTGAAATCAACCAAGTAGAAACAAAGAGGACTATACAAAGAATCAATAAAACTAGGAGCTGGTTCCTTGAGAAAATCGACAAGATAGATAAACCCTTAGCCAGACTAATCAGATGGCACAGAGACAGTATCCAAATTAACAAAACCAGTAATGAAAAGGGAGACATAACAACAGCAACTGAGGAAATTCAAATAAAATCATCAAACCCTACTCCAAAAACTTATAGTCAATAAAATATTTTAAAAATCTAGATAAAATGGACAATTTTCTAGACAGATATCAGCTACCAGAGTTAAATCAAGATCAGATAAAGCATTCAAACAATGTCATAACCCCTAAAGAAATAGAAACCATCATTAGAGTCACCCAACGAAAAAAAAAATTGAAAAGCACCAGACCAGATGTTTTCAGTGCAGAATTCTATCTGCCCTTCAAAGAAGTCCTAGTACCAATACTTTTAAAATTACTCCACAAAATAGAAACTGAAAACACTCTACCTAATCCTTTCTATGAAGCCAGAGTTACTCTGATAACTAAACTACACAAAGACTCAACAAAGAAAGAGAATTTCATACCAATTTGCCTTATGAATATCGATGCAAAAATACTCAAAATTCTCATACATCAAACACAAGAACACATCAAAACCAGCATCCACCATGATTAAGTAGCCTTCATTCCAGTAAAGCAGAGATGGTTCAATATGTGGAAATCTATCAACTTAACCCAATATATAAGCAAACTCAAAGAAAAAAAGCACATGATCACCTTATTAGATGCTGAAAATGCCTTTGAAAAAATAAAGGCTCCCATGTTAAAAGTATGGGAAAGATCAAGAATTCAAAGTCCATACCTACATATAATAAAAGCAATGTACAGGAAACCAATAGCCAACTAAATGGAGAAAAACTTAAAGCAATCCCCCTAAAATCAGGGACTAGATGAAGCTGTCCACTCTCTCCTTACCTATTAAATATAGTACTAGAAATTCTAGCCTGAGCAATTAGACAGCAAAAGTATATCAAGGCGATAAAAATTGGAAAGAAAGAAGCCAAGATATCACTGCTTGCAGATGATATGATATTACACATAAATGACCCCCAAAACTCCACCAGAGAACTCCTACAGCTGATAAATAACTTCAACAAAATGTCTGGACTTAAAATTAACTCAGACAAATTGGTAGCCTACTCCTACTCAAAGGATAAAAAGGCTAAGAAAGAACCTAGGAAAACAACACCCTTCACAACAGTCACAAATAATATAAAATACCTTGGTGTGACTCTAACCAAGCAAGTGAAAGAACTGTATGACAAGAACTTCAAATCTCTGAAGAAAGAAATTGAAGAAGACCTCAGAAGTTGTAAAGATCTTCTATGCTCATAGACCAGCTGGGTTAGCATAGTAAAAATGGTCATCTTACCAAAGCAATCTACAGATTCTATACAATTCCCATCAAAATTTCAACTCAGTTTTTTACAGAGATAGAAAAGCAATTCTCAAATTCATCTGGAATAACAATAAACCAAGTATAGCAAAAAATCTTTCCAACAAGAGAACTTTTGGGGAAATCACCATCCTGAATGTAAAACTGAACTACAGAGCAATAGTGATTAAAAAACCACATGGTATTGGTACAGAGACAGACAGGTATATCTATGGAATATAATTGAAGATCCAGAAATAAACCCACAGTGGAAAAAAGACAGACATATTCAACAAATGGTGCTGATTCAATTCGAAGTCTGTATGTAGAAGAATGCATATTGATCCATTTTTATCTCCTTGGACATAGCTCAAGTACAGGTGGATAAAGGACCTCTACATAAAACCATATTTACTGAATCTAATACAAGAGAAAGTGAGAAAGAGCCTCAAACACATTGACACAGAGTACATTTTCCTGAACAGAACACCAATGGCTTAGGCTTTAAGATCAAGTAAACACAAATGGGATATCAAAACTGAAATGCTTCTGTACCACAAAGGACACTGTCAATAGGAAAAATGACAACATACAGATTGGGAAAAAATCTTTAACAACCCTACATGCAGTAGATGGCTAATATCCAAAATATACAAAGAACTCAAGTTATGTTGAATGAAATAGTAAAAAAAAAAAAAAAAAAAGTATAACCGGCAAGCTCCTGTGCTTGTGCCTCTAACTCTCTGTCCCAGAAGCGTAGCCAAACATGCCCTGGAAAATTGTGGAGATTCACTTGCTTGGAACTTCTGAAATGTCTCCACCCAGTTCACTAGGTTCCAGTCACTGGTAATTGGCATAAGTAGGTCACTATCATGCCAATCCCTTGCTTCAAATCCCCCATGGCCTTTGTGGATCACCTCAGGCAAACCCATGCTTGGCTGCTATAACTTTCTCTCTTGAAACCCGACTATCTGTCAAGGGAAGGGAAACACAACACAAACTTAGTTCAGAACTAAGTTCAGTAACAATGGTTACTCAATCTCTGGGCACAACTAAAACCTAATGTTGTAAGCCTTATTAAAATCTGATCCCTCCAGTGGTGGATTCTTGCGGATCTGCCATGATACTAGGAAACTGTAATAGCTACATCATACCCCTCTTCTGTCCTGGTTCGAAAAGGAACCCCATTTCTCCTACTTCCCCTCTTCTTCAATCCAACCCAGAAGTCCTGCCTACTTGCCCAGTGATTGGCTCCTTTATTCATTATGGGATTGGTTCACAAGAATGGCACCAGGACTATCCACAACACTTCCTTCTTTCTGCTCTAATAAAAAAGAAAACCTTTCTCTCAACATAGAGCACAACTATTATTATTTTGTAATATATAAGGTATAGATAAACCTAAAACCCAGTCCATCAATTTCATCATTAAGACAGAACATTGTCATCTCTCCTAAATTAAAAGACTTATCATTCTATATTCATGCCTGTCTTTAGATTGTAAGCTATCTGAAAATTATCCCCTCAAGTCTATTATCTCAAAGTAAATATCCTGGGTTGGCTGTGAGACTATAAATCTTAAACCTCATCCGAAATCCAAGAATAACTGATATTTACTGAAAATATATAGGAAGCCTAACACAGCTTTCAGAACTTAACCAAGAGATTAGAGATAGCTGAACACCTGCACAGTCCCTTACTTCAACACATTGGAGCATCAATCTTCAGCCTTCTGGCCAATAAACATCTGACAGAGGTTAGAAAAACAGGAATATTAAGGACTATCCTGCTCTGTCTTGGCAGAATCAAGTTGTCCTAAACCTGTAATTGTGTCCTTTCTTTGGACAGTATTATGTCTGTAAATGAAAAGAGACAGTTCTTGCCTACTGGCTGTCTTCAGCACAACTGGAGTAAATCAAAGATGCTCAATTTCCTCTTTAAATCCAAGACAGGGAAAGCTGTCAGGAGCAGACTAGTCTCAACAACATGTGAATAAATAGCATTAAACATCACATTCTGTGGATTTCTGATATTTTTGAAAACCAACTATTTATGTAAAGTAATATGGACTGTTGTCTGTTAACTACTCTCAGATATTTCTAATTAAACACTATAACAATAAACTCAAGGCCATGAATTTGCTATTTGGCTCTAAACTCACAGGCTTAAACATCTCAGATCTGTTTTTAATAACAGCAATAGAAAGACTGGGTCTAAGCGTTGTACTTACAACTTTTTAATATCAATAGAAGAAATGTATACCAATAAAAACCTTGATCTTGCATCAAAATGAATTCTGAACCAAAATAAATACTTATGACTTCAAGGTAGTAACAATAATAAATATTTCTACCAAATTGAGATTGTGACTATGCAGTCAATTCTAGCTATTTATTTCCTCCCTGTTCCAAATATGGCCATTTATACATTCTCTGGAAAGACAACCTATTAATAACCCTCTCCAGCCACAAAGCCCAGGGAACTGGGTAGATGATCTTTCATAACTTCTTCAAGCTGAATATGGGTGTTGAGGTAATTGAGGGGGACAGAAATGTAGGGAAAATGGTGGAGTTGACTGTCCTTAAGAAGGCCACACCAATGATTGTATTAGTCTCTGATATCTGTGTCCTGATTGAATCCGACTGAAAGTTTAAGACATCAGGAGTTCAAGGAGGCCAGTTTAGCATGTCTGAAGAGAAGACTCACCAAGGCTGTATATTCTGTAATATAGAAATCTCAAAACAAAATTTTGGTATCATCCGGATAACCTTTTTGTTTGATTCTCTGGATCTTAGTTCTCTGGAGATCTCCTTCTATCAAATATGATCCATATTACTCTGTAAGGTTTATAGACCTTAATCGACTTTTCCAAAAACACAAAGACAAAACCTTTTTCCCCAAATCAGCATATCCTTGAGATGGTAATCAGAAAACCCTTTATTTAGGCCTCTCTCTCAGAGGAATAATATAACCACAAAACTCAAAATCATACCCATTTTGAAAATCAAAACAATCCAAAACAAATGAAGTAAACTAAAATATTATATGTGCCTGTTTTTAGGCCTTGTCTATTTTGCCAAGCAAGATCATAACCCAGAATTCCCATGGAGCCCATGTTAGACAGAATTTGAGTATCCTGTAAAACATATTAGAGCAATATATTTTATACCATCTTTAAAGCAATTAATTCAAATTTTCACTAGTATCTACCTATAGTAAGAAGGTAGTTTTTACTTATTAAGCTCTCGGCCTTGTTAGATCATCTATCTGTTTGTCTCTCTGCCTGGAGCCTATTTTACTAATACCTGTTCACTGCCCTCTCTGTTTGAAGTCAGTGACTAATTTTCTCTATCCTACTTCCAAACTGCAGGCAAAATTCCCCACATAATTCAAACAAAATCTGTACATAAATCTATCCTAAAAGACTAAAATACTGTAGGTGCTTATTCTTAGGCCTTTTCTAATTTTCAAAGAGGATATAAAACCCAGTATTCCCATAGAATGAGTATCCTGTGAGGCAAGTAAAGCAATCTTATACCGTCTTATGGTTCAGCTCTCTGCCTAGTGCAACCAACTTGTTATACCATCTAACTGTTCAGCCCTCTGCCAGGAGCCACAGACATTTATTTTATTAATACCTGTTCACTGCCGTCTCTACTTGAGGTCAGTTACTAAATTTTCCCTATCCTAGTTCTGAACCACAGGCAAAATTCCACACATGTTTCAGACAAAACCTGTATATAAATCTATCCCAAAAGCAAATAATCCCAATTTTATAAATTCACAGTTCAATCAATCTGTGCCCCAAGAAGTAGGCAACTTCCATTCTACAGCTCTCTTATTCAGAACAGCTTGCATCCCCCACAGCAGGAGACCTCAGAGCCTGCCAGCAGTTTTTTGTTTCAATTCCTGCTCTTGAGTCCCCATGATTCCAGGTTACTCATAGCACTACTCAGATTCTCACTTAAAAAAGAAAAGAAATGAAGTAAAACTCTTACTCTCAGGCTACTAATCTTATATTTCTAGTGGATTCTTGCCCAACACATTGGTTCACTACCTGTAGCCCATCTACAACAGATAGACTCTGGAGAACCAAATAACCCTATTTTAAAATGGGGTTCAAAGCTAAACAAAGAATTATCAACTGAGAAATTTCAATCAGTGGAGAAGCACCTAAAGAAATGTTCAACAGCCTTACTCATCAGGGAAATGCAAATCAAAATGACCCTGAGATTCCACCTTACACCAGTCAGAATGGCCAAGATCAAAAACCCAGGCCATAGCACATACAGGCAAGGATGTAGAGAAAGAGAAATACTCTTTCACTGCCAGTCGGGTTGAAAGCTGGTAAAATCACTCTGGAAATCAGTCTGGTGGTTCCTCAGAATACTGGAAATAGTTCTGAGGATCCAGCTATACCACTCTGGACATATATCCAAAAGATGCTCCAACTTATAGCTAGGATACATGCTTCACTATGTTCATAGCAGCATTATCTATAATAGCCAGAAGCTGGAAACAGCCCAGATATCCCTCAACAGGGGAAAGGATACAGAAAATGTGGTATATTTACACAATAGAATATTACTAAACTATTAAAAATAATGATTTCATTAAATTCACAGGCAATGAATTGATCTAGAAAGTATCATATTGAGTGAGGTAACCCAGTCACAAAAGAACGCACATGATCTGTACTCACTGATAAGTGGATATTAGCCAAAAAGCTCAGAATACCCAGGGTACAACTCTCAAACCATTTGAAGCTCAAGAAGGAAAACCAACGTGTAGATGCTTCAGTCCTGCTTAAAAGGGGGAACAAAATAAACAAGGAAAGTATAGGGAGGGAGGGACCTGGAAAAAAGAGAGGACAGGATGGAAAATGGAGGCAGAATCAGGTGTGGGAGGGGTGGGGTAGAAGTACAGAAGAGGGTCAGGAAACTGAATGAAGGTATGTAGCATGGGGGATGGGGAACTGGGGGTAGCACTAGAAAATCCCAGATGCCAGGGAAGCAAGAGGTTCCCAGGATCCAACAGGGATGACATTAGCCAAAATACACAACAACGGGGAGAGAGAACCCAAAAGAGACCATATCCAGTGGTTAGGCATAACCCCTGGCTCAGGGATGGGTCTACCCGCCCACCTCAATATTTAATATCAAAATTTAATAATTAATAGGTCAAAATATTAAGCCAGAATTGTTCCTGTCTAAAGGAAATAAGGGACAAAGAGTAGAGCAGAGACTGGAGGAAAGGCCATGCAGAGACTGCTCCACCTAGGAATCCATCCCATCAATAGACACCAAACCCAGACAATATTGTTTATGCCACAAAATGCTTGCTCATAGGAGCCTGATATAGCTGCCAATGAGAAGCTTTTCCAGAGCTTGGACAATAAAGAAGCGGTTGCTCGCATCCAATCATTGAATTAAGCATGGGGTCCCCAATGGAGGAGTTAGGGGAAAGAGTGGAGGAGCTGAAGGTGTTTGCAACCCCCGTAGGAAGAGCAATAATATCAGCCAACCAGACCCTCCAGAACGCCCATAGACATCAACCAGACTACGCATAGAGGAAGCCTTGGCTCTAGTGCTATATGTAGCAAAGGATTGATTGCCTTATCTGGAATCAATGGGAGGGGAGGCCCTTGGTCCTCTGGAGGCTTGATGCACCATCATAGTGATGCTAGAGCAATCACACTATGATGGAAGTGGAGTGGATGAGTGGGTGGATGAGTGGGTGAGTACCCTCATAGAATCAGGGGGAGGGGAGTTGTATGGGGGAGTTACAGAGGAGAAACCTATAAGGGAGAGGTGACATTAGAAATGTAAATAAATAAAATACCCAATTAAAAAAAAGGTATGTTATTTTAAATAAAGATAAAAGATCAAAGTTAGCAAACAACTCCCATATTCTCAGCATCTATAATACCTCAGATGAGACAGTTTTATTAGCAAGAGAGAAACCTCTAAGGGGACATTATCTGAGCAAGTGACAGAAAATCCATATGGAGATAGCCAGCAAAACATCATTAAGTCATGGTCAGAAGAATGAGTACCATTTTATCTTGAAGTCCTTCACTTGGCTTTGGGGTAAAGAACACAAACCATGAGCACCTTAACAAAAGTACATAGGATTGTACTTTCTATCTTCCTCTAAATAATTTTTATTCTTGGCAACTTAAACTTCTACTGAATGATGGAAATCATCACAGACAATCCTCAGAGCAAATAATACATTCATGGATAAACAAATGTAATATAAGCTCTTTGTTTCTTTTTTAAGTTAATTTTAATCAATTTTTATTTTATTTTCCTACTTTCTCCAGTTTGTTCCCAACTAAACTGAGATAGGTTTTCTATCACAAGAGGTCATCTGATCTGTGCTAAATTGATCCTGTATGTTTCAATACCAACCTGCCAGTCAGGCAAGATGTGCCTATTGGTACAATATTGAAATTATTACAGAAGAGCTAACTATTTTCTGATTGGATTTGAGGCCTGTTATACATGAAGAAATATCAAACCTATACTATAATCCTGGAAAAAAGGTCATGGGCCTTACAGTAAGTAAAACCTATTAGTGTGTTTTTTCATATCCTTTCAAATTACTTTCTTTTACTCATAGACCTGGGCTGCTCTTAGCCTTGGTCAGAGAAGCGTCTTAATGTAGTGGGCAGCAGTCAGTGAAGAGATGCCCAACAGGTCAAAACATGAAGAATAAGATGCTTAGTGCTCACTCTTAAACAAAACACCTACATTTATCCCCCACCAACACCACCAAAATTCAAGAAACACCAAGAAAGAGATGGCAGAAAGAATGCAAGCACCAAAGGATGAGAAGGAGTGCTGTGAGACCCTGTCTGCTGATCTTGACACAGCTATCACATTTGTGAACTCATAGCAGCTGTGACTGTTTGCACAGACTTACACAAAGTCAGCCAAACTCCTGGCACTGAGGACATAGGTCATCTCTAGACTGCACCCCTTACAAAGAAGTGATTGGCAGTTAGATAGTTGCAGAGAGATTAATAAAAATATTTGTTATTGACTGAATGACCACTGATAGGTTACATATGTTTCAGTGGATGCTTCCACACACATAAACACATAGGCAGGACTAACTGGACTCAGTAATTTATCCATAAAAAACCTAAGATTTAAAATGTATTATTGTTTTGCATGTATATGAATGCTTTGTCTGCATGTAGGTCTGTGTACTATGTGTGTACCTAGTGACCACAGAGGACAGAAGAGGGTTTTAGATTCCCTGGACTCCAACCACAGGTAGTTGTGAGCCACTACATAGGTGCTAGGAATCTAATCCAAGTCTTCTAGTAGAGCAACCAGTGCTCCTAACTGTTGAGCCATCTCTCAAACCCTGTAAACTTTTATTTTTAAAGACATTAAGTTGGGAAGAGGTTTGGGGAATAAAGAGGTGACAAACCGGGGGTAGATATAATTATCTTTCAGTTTGTACATGTATGAAGTGTTTGGTTTTGGACCCAGAAAAGGGACTGTCACTACTCAGCCTTTCCTTCAGTCTCTGATACATTTTTATCTTTGCATTTATTTTAGACAAGAACAAATCTGAGTCTGAACTTTTGAAGATGTGTTGGTGTACCCATCCCACTGCTAGTGGGCCTGTCAAACTGCTGGAGGTGGTCTCTTCAGGTTCTATCTCCTGACTGTTGGGCATTTTGGCTAAGGTCATCCCCATTGAGTCCTGGGAGCCTCTCATATGCCAGATCTCTGGAATTTTTAGAGGTTCCCCTCACAACCCAGCACCCATTCCTGGCAGCCACATATTTCCATTCATTCTCCTGGCCCTCTGGGCTTCTCTTCTGTCTTCCCCCATACCTAGTCCTGCTCCAAGAGCATTAACATACCAAAGCAGACCTGGCCTCCAGATGCTCCCAACATCCATCAGTCACAATCTGGTATAACCTGGCCCCAAACCTGAATTTTCTAGTCCAGGGGCTGGGTTGCCCTTCCCCTAGAGGCTCCTCCCTATATAATCCAGACATTTTGGTCTCTCTCCCTCTTCTTATCTTCTCTCTCTAAGCAAGCACCCCTTTCTCTCTTTCCTTTCCTTCACCCCCATTCCCCATGTCGACTTTCCTGGCATTAGTCCTTGAGGACAGTGAACTTGCCCACCCAAGTGCATCTTCCCAATAAACCTGCTTTTAATATAAACTAACCTGACTTGAATTGGCTCATTTCACCAATGGCTGTTTTGGAATCTTATGCTTCCTATAAATTCCACAAACAAAGATATCAGAACAAAACTGACATTAAACAATCAACTCACACGTAAATATGAATATACTCATCTATCTCTCTAGAGTGCATTTTTCTTGTTTTTTCTTCTAATTTTTAAAATTAACTCTTTCACTTATTTATACCCTGTGGCTGTCTTTGATCAGACTGAATACACCTGGAAGGAGACCTGGGGCTAAAAGAGAATGGATAGGCAAGAGAAATAATAAAGCCAAAATAAAGTTCTGATCAAGGCCTAATGTTTAATATCTTAACTCTGAAATATATATAGGAGGGAGCCCATCCCCCTTTCACCAGGATCTCATCAGAAAAACAAGTTCATCTGCTCAGCAGGTAGCGTTTTCTTGCAGGAAGATGCAATTATGGCAGAACTATAGACCTCACCTATGTCAGAAGACTCCACCCTAGGTGTGCTAGGTGACTGTGGCAAACAAGGTCTGATTTAGCCCACTCAAGGCTGGGGGAAGTGTACAATACCCCAAATATTGTCCCTGTTTCCAGTCACCCCTCCCCTTCACCTCTGAGAGAGTGCTCCCCCAACCCTGGCATCTCACTTCCATGAGTATCAAGTCTGTAAATGATTAGGAACATCCTCTCCCATTGAGGCTAGACATTGTCATGTTCTCTAACATATATGCCAGGAGTCCTAGACCAGGCAGTATATGCTCTTTGGCCAGTGGCTAAGTCTCTGGAAGTTCCAGAGGTTCAGGTTAGTTGACTATGTTGTCTTCCTATGGGGTTGCCATTCCCTTCAGCTTCTTTAATCCTTCCCCTAACTCATCCAGAGGAGTCCCAGACTTCAGTCCAATAGTTAGATGTAAGTATCTGCATTTGTCTCCGTCAGCTTCTGGTAGAGCCTCTCAGAGGACAGCTAAGCTAGGCTCCTGTCTGTGAGAAAAACGTAGCATGAGTAATAGTGTCACGGTTTGATGCCTGCCCATGGGATGGATCCCAAGTTGGGCCTGTCACTATTAAGCCTTTCCTTTAGTCTTTGATACATTTTTGTCCTTGAATTTATTTTAGTCAGGAACAAATCTGAGTCTGAAAATTTGAAGGTGTGTTAGTGTACCCATCCCACTGCTAGTGGGCCTGTCAAACTGCTAGAGGTGGTCTCTTCAGGTTCTATCTCCTGACTGTTGGGCATTTTGACTAAGGTCACCCCTATTGAGTCCTGGGAGCCTCTCATGCCAGATCTCTGGAAATTTTTAGAGGGTTTCCCTCACAACCCAGCACCCTTACCTGGCAGCCACATATTTCCATTCATTCTCCTGGACCTCAGGGCTTCTCTTCTGTCTCCCCCCATACCTAATTCTGCTTCCACTTTCCCCCTGTTTCCCCTTTCCCACACCTGCCTCCCTCTGCCTCCTGTAATTATTTTGTTCCTGGGTCTAAATGGCGTTGAAGTATCCTCACTCAGGCCTTCCTTCTTGTTTTACTTCTTAGGGTCTATGGGGTTTATCGTGGAATTCTATACTTTTTTTGTCTAATATCCACTTAGTAAGTACATACCATGCATGCACTTTTGGATCTGGGTAAACACACTCAGGATAATATTTCCTAGTTCTATCCATTTGCCTGCAACATTCATAATGTCCTCATTTTTAGTAGCTGAATGGTAACCCATTGTGTAAATGAACTACATTTTCTATATGTGCTATTTTGTTGAGAGACATCAAGAATGCTTCCAGTTTCTGGCTATTACAAATAAGACTGCTATAAACATAGTGGAGGAGTTGTTCTTGTGGTATGGTGGAGTACTTTTGGGTATAGCTATATGTTCAGGTAGATCTATTTCCAATATTTTTGAGGAACAGCCAGATAGATTTCCAGTTTGTAATCCCACCAGTTATGGAGGAGTGCTTCTCTTTCTCCATATCCTCCTCTTCATGCACTATTGCTTGAGGTTTTGATCTTAGACATTCTGGATGGCTAAGAAATAATGTAGGGATGGGGACACCAATCCATCTTCAAATCTTTTGACCCAAAATTGCTCCTTTCTAAAAGACATTCAGGAATAAAAATTGAGCAGCCTCAAGGAAAAGCCTGAAGGAATGGCTGACCAGTGACAGGACCAATTTTTTAAAAATCCCATGGGTGGGCACAAACTTTATGACAGTAATAGTAATGCTATAGTGTGCTTGCAGACAGTAGCATGGCTTCCTCTGAGAGGCTCTACAAGTAGCTATCTGAGACAGATACAGATACTTAAATCCAACCATTGGATTGAGGCTGGGGACTCCTCTGGAAGAGTTAGGTGAAGTATTGAAGGAGCTGAAGGGGATGGCAACTCCATAGGAAGACCAACAGTGTCAACTAATCTGGACCCCTGGGAGCTCCCAGAGACTAAGCCACTAACCACAAAGCATATACTAGCTGGTCTGAGGCCCCAAAACATGTAGCAGAGGACTGACTGCCTTTTCCAACCTAGTGGAAGAGGATGCACTTAATTCTGTAGAGATTTGTTGCCCCCAATATGGGGGATACTTGTGGGTCACCATCTCAGAAGCAAAAGGCATAGGGGATGTGGTGAAGAACCCTGGGAGGGCAGCTTGTAAGGGGGCAACATTTGGGATTTAAATAAATAAAATAATTAACTAAAAAAAGAAGACAGGTGAAATTAATCATGTACCAAAAGGTACATTTGTAGTAAGTGAATACTGGTAGAGAATGTTAAATGAAGAGAAAAGGCTTTGGGTAAAAAAGAAAGAAAAGAAAAGAAAAGAAAAGAAAAGAAAAGAAAAGAAAAGAAAAGAAAAGAAAAGAAAAGAAAGACAAAGATTAAGGTTCTTGTTTCTCTACAAAGCACTTTGTAGCCTACACAGGATGCAGATCACTGGAAATGTTCCTTAGCAATATGCTCCTCAATGGATGGGTTCCTAGTCGGACAGATGGATGAAAGCAGCTTTTCTTCACCTGCATATTTCTCTTTTTATGGCTTAATTCTTTTACTTTAATTCAGCCTTAATTAATTTTAGATAACATACAAAATAAAGGTGTCACTATTATTTTTCATACATACACACTATTGTTGTTTGCATTCCTCCATGCAAGCAGTGTATGCACATATGCCATGAAAGTAGAAGTACCTTCTCTAGGTATGGAATGGCATCATGTATGCAAATATATTTTCTACATTTGAGGTAAAATGAGATTTATCATTTTGAGTCTCACTTGTTTTGCTTAACTTTCTCCTATTTCATAGATTTTGGTGTAAGTTTCATAATTTTATCTATCTTTAAGACCAATTAGTCTTTCATTATATATGAATATAGCATAATTGTAATATTCATGAATTCTATGGATGGTCATCTAAGCTGAACCTATACCTAAGTGTGTTATTTACAATAGAAGAACCTCTGTAGCATTCTGACTAGGGTACCCATCAGCTGTTTTTATTTTGCTCAAGAATTACATTAGTGATTTTCACAGTAGCCACACTTCAAATAGCCACTGTGTAAATCCCTATAGTAGTTCAAATTAACTGTTATGTAATCCTATAACTTGTAATAACTTATGTACATACCAAAAGAAAGAATAAATAATAAATATATGGGTAGAAGTGAATAAAAAGAATTCATTCATAATAGACAGGTCTTCCAATATTCTTTAAATTTGGGAGAGAACACATTCATATCTATAGAAAGTTGTTAAAATTATGTCACTGATTTATATCTATATATTCACTTTATCTCAATTTACAAATTAACCTTAAAATTTTCCTGTTAGAAAAATATACTTCTTGGCATCTAGAATTTTGTTTCTAATAAGTCAATAGATGCTTCGTATAAGTAGAGAAATATTATTCAGGAAAGGCAGAGTATGTGGATTTGAATAGTGAAAGTCACACAAAATTTTAGGATATCAGTTATAAAGTTGATCACTGTAGGCTTCCTATTCTAAAATTGTCAACAAGGGATAAATGAAGACAAACAAATAAGGAGCCCAGTATATCTGCCCCCTGAGAGGCTTTGTCAGAGCTGGACCAATACAGGTGCAGATGTACATAGCCACACATTGGACTAAGTACGGTGACTCCAATGAGGAAGTTAGGGCAAGGACTGTAAGAGCTGAAAGGGTTTGCAACTTCATAGGAAGAATAACAATATCAACCATCCAGAGCCCCCAAAGATCCTAGGAACGAAACCACCAACCAACGAGTACACAGGGGGTACCCATGGCTCTAGCTGGATATATATCAGAGGAATGCCTTATCTGGCATTACTGGGAGAGAAGACCCTTGGTCCTATGGAGGCTTGATGACCCAGGATAGGGGAACACTGGGCCACTGAGGCAGGAGTGTAGATGGATGGGGGAGTACCCTCATAGAGGGGGAGGGAAGGAAGAGGGGATGGGGCCTTGTGGAGGGGAAACTGGGAAGGGGGATAATACTTGAAATGTAAATAAATAAAATAACTAATAAAAACTAAGCTAAAATAAATGATACAGATGGACATTTCACAGAAATGACAGGTACTCTAGTTATAGCATCTATCATTGATTGATGTGGCATAAACACATGACCCAAGAAAACATGATAGAGACAGGGAAGAAACAAATGATAGAGAAAGAAGGGAAATGTAAAAACAAGAGAAGAGCATTAAGTATTGAATTGAAATGAAACAAATGAAAGTCTATGTGAAAAGGATGGATTTCTGAATTAGGAAAGATGCATATAAATGAGAGCCATAGAGAAAGATAGTAGCTGTGTTTTACATAAACTTCTCCAAAAGGCCTATGTGCCAACGATTTAGAGTTCAAACAATACTTTTATTTCTGCATTTTCTCCATTAATTAATTTATTTATTTGTTTTTCATTCTAATCACTACTGGTCCCTCCTCTCATCCTCTCTGCCCCTTTCCTCTGAGAGGGTATCTCCCAGGTTTCTCCCCACTGTGGCACATCAAGTCTCTGCAGAGTTAGGCACATCTTCTCACACTGAAGCCAGAAAAGACAACCTAGTTGGAATACAGATTCCCCAAAGAGGCAACAGCTTTAGAAACAGCTCCTACTCCAGGTGTTGGGGGTCCTACATTGGGACTATGATTCACATCTACTACATATTTTCTGGGTGCCTAAGTTCAGCCTATTTATGTTCTTTTGTTGGTGGGTCAATCTCAGAGAGCCCCTTTGGGTCCAGGATATTTGACTCTATTGGTCTTCTGTGGACTTCCTATCTCCTTCAGTGCCATTAATCCTTCCCTCAATTCTTCCATAAGAGTTCCCAAGCTCTGTCCAGTGTTGGCTGTGGGTCTCTACATCTGAGTCAGCTTCTTGGTGAACCACCTCAGAGGACAGTTATACTAGGCTACTTTCTGTATGTATAACATAGTATCATTAATAATGTCAGAGATCATTGCTTGCCCAAAGGGACATCATACTTCATCAGAGGAATGTGCTGGAAAGGGATTGTAAAAATATCACTAATATTTATTTCTGTTTTGAAAACCTCTCATTAAGTGGAATTGGAATAGGAGTGATGCTCTTCCCCTATCGCTTCTTGTCACCTGCAATATTCAGTAGACCTGGACCTGATGTAATGAAAGCTACCCTGTCTCTCAATGGTGGGATGTTGTGGATAGTCCTGGGCTTGTATTTTAATGCTAATTCCACTCCTGAGAGGGGCTGCAGATGAGGAGTTGTCTTGTGAACCTTCTCCCCACCTTAACTTTTCAAATAAAGGCTTGAGCCAATGATTGGGCAGGAGGAAGTGGGAGGAGCTGAGGGTCTAGGGGAGGAGCGACAGAGATCAACAGAGAGGCAGGCGGCAGGGAGAGAAGCTGTGGGCCTGGAGAAACTGCAAGTTATATGGGATAATATAGATGGAAATAGAGTAGTGTAGTGGGACACCTGCCCAATCTAGACTTGTAGCTTGTTTTGTTAACTGAGTTGAGCTTTCTTTTACCGTGGAACTGGGTTGGAAACAAAGTAGCAACAATGGGAAAGTATTTTGTATATATACTTTCTGTCCATTCCACCTCTTTCCACATTCTATCCACTCCTCCACAATTTTTCTTTAGAAAAGGACAGGTATCCAGGTATCATACGAATATCAACTAGCCATGGCATAACAATCTGAAATAAGCTTAGGGATATCCTCTCCAATTAAGGCTTGGTAGGCAGCCCATTGTTACAGGAAAAAATTTAAAATAAAATCCAACCAGCATGTTCCCACACTCGTGCTCCCAATTCTCTGCCCCCAGCACCCCAGACAGCCACACACTGACAAGCAATCGCTGACCTAGTTTTATCTCATGAAGATTCACTGGCCTGAAGCTCCTGAAATGTGTCCACACTGTTTGCTGGGTTCCTACTGGCAGGGTGCGACCATGGTTCCTGTGCTTCAAATCCCCCCACGGCCTTTGTGGAGCACTTCAGGCAAACTCATGCTTAGTCACCATACTTTTCAGTCTTGAAACCAAATGAACCACCAAGAGAAGGGAAACACAACACAAACTTAGTTCAGAAACAATGGTAACTCAATCTCTGGGCACAACAACTAGAACCTAATCTTGTAACCCTTATTAAAATCTGATTCCTCAGGTGGCAGAACCTTGCAGATTCACCATGATACTAGGAAACTATAGTTGCTACAGCTTACCCCCTCTGCTGTTCCAGATCCAAAGGAAAGTAACTCCCTCCTGCATCCTCTCTTCCTCTGTACAACCCAGAAGTCCTGCCTACTCACCCAGTGATTGGCTGCTTTACTTATTAGGGGATTGGTTCATGAGAGCAGCACCAAGCCTGTCCACAATACTTCCCCCTTTCTGATCTAATAAAAACAAAACCTTTCTCTCAATATAGAGCATAACTATTAATATTTTGTAATTTATAAGGTATAGATAAACCTAACACCCAGCCCATCAATTTTGTCATTAAGATAAAACATTACCATCTATCCTAATTAAGAGACTTATCATTCTACACCTGACTCATGTCCTGGCTTTAGATTTTAAACCATCTGAATATCATCCTCTCAGATCCATTCTTTCAACATAAATAACCTGGGTTGGCTGTGAGAATATAAGTGTACAACCCCATCATAAATCCAAAAACGACTGATATTAACTGAAAATATATAGGAAACCTAATGCAGCTTCCAAAACTTAACCAATTTATAAAGTCCATTGATCACCTGGACAGTCCCTTACTTCAAAACATTGGAGCATTGGTCTTCAGCCTTCTAGCCAGGATCATCTGACAGACCTTAGAGAGATTCAGAAATGTTAAGGACTATCCTATTTTGTCTTGGCAGACACAGGCTGTCCTAAACCTGTAATTGTATCCTTTCTTTGGACAGTATTATGTTTGTAGATGAAAAGAGGCTATTCTTGCCTAGTGGCTGTCTTGCCACAACTGGAGTAACATGTAGATGCTCAATTTCTTCTTTGAACCCAAGACAGAGAAAGCCATCAGGAACAGACAACAAGAGTGGATAAATAAGATTAAACATCACATTCTATGGATTTCTGACATTTTTGGAAACCAACTCTCTATGTAATCTGGACTGCTGGCTGTTAACTCCTCTCAGCTATTTCTAATTAAAATCTCTGAAAGCCCCCTAACAATAAACTCAGAGCCATGAATTTGCTATTTGGCGCTTAACTCACAGGTTTAATCATCTCAGAACAATTTATAATAACAGTTACAGAAGGACTGGGTCTAAGCCCTGTACTTTTAAAACGTTCTGTATCAATAGTAGAAATTTATACCAATTAAAACCTTGACTATGCAACAAAATAAATTCTGTACCAAAATAAGAAACTATGACTTCAACTTAGTAACTATTAAAAAGAGATCTGCAAAATGAGATTATGGATATGCAATCAATTCTAGCCATTCCTCCCTGTTCCTATTATAACTATTTCTACATTTCCTAGAAAGAGGAAATAGGTTTATATTTAATAACCACCCCTAGCCCCAAAGCCCATGGAACTGATTCGTTGACTCTTTGTAACTTCTTCAAGCTGAATATGGGCATTGAAATTTTTAAGGGGGGAAAAGTAGGGAAAATAGGAGAGTTGGGTGGCCTTAAGAAGCCTGCCAATTTATTGATTTAGTCTCTGATGCCTGTGTCTTGACTGGATCCGGCTGAAAGTCCAAGACATCAGGGGTTCAAGCAGGTCAGTTCAGCATGTCTGATGAGGAGACTACCAAGACTGTATATTCTGTAATATATAAAACTCAAAGAAAAATTTTAGTATCATCAAGATACTTTTGTTTGATTCTCCAGATCCTAGTTCTCTGGGGGATCCCCATCTATCAAATATGAGCCATATTACTGTGGAAGATGTAAATACCTTAAGCACCTTAAGAAGAAAAAGAACCAAAAGCAGGCAGCAGAGTCAGAAAGAACCCATGCCTTGACTGTTCAGAGTTCACATTAAGACCAAGATAAATAACTGAAAATAGTGCAAAGGGTGACAATGAGTCCAACATGGATTCCCTGGTTCTTAGTTCAGTCTCTGTAAGACTATTAGTTGATTCTGTGAGTTTTCTTGCGATGTCCTTGACCCCTTGAACTCCCACAATCCTTGTCCACCTTTTCCACAGGATTCGTCAAGTTCCACCTAATGTTTGACTCTGGGTCCCATCATCTACTTTTTTCAGTTGCTGTATGAAGCCTCTCTGATGACAATTGAACAATCTGACTTCTCACCTACCATCAGATAAACAGCTTCCTCAGTCCCATGTTTTTGGTGTAATGTGATGCTTTAGAAAATGATAATAGACCCAAAGCTTTGAAATCATATTCTCAGACAGGAGAGTGAGAAAGCAAGGGAGAGAGAGAGAGAGAGAGAGAGAGAGAGAGAGAGAGAGAGAGAGAGAGAGAGACAGAGACAGAGACAGAGACAGAGAGACAGAGAGAAGAGAGACAGAGAGACAGAGAATATGAGCATGGGATGGATCTATGGCAGAATTCTACTAGACATTTAAAAGAGAATTTTCTCTCCTTTGACAGTCTATATAACATATTCTGGCAATATGGGTATGAGAAAGCAGGAGTAGGATTTCAGGTTCACTGAAGCTTGTATCATTTGAATTCTGTGTCCTAACTATCTAATGTCTATAGCAATAGGGACTGCCGGAGCCAGCTGGTCATTCAGGAGTGAGAATGTTTATACGCAGAAAGAAGATGCAAGAGATACATATGAGAGGGCTGCTAGTCAATACCATACCAGCAATGAGTATATTTCTCCACCTCTTTAAAGGCAAGCAACACAAGTATGACCAATTCCAGGAAGTTTAACAATTACCACAAATATTACATGATGAGTTTATGTCACTGAGTATCTCTACTTGAGTGTGGTCATTTCTTTTAGGCTTGGACAGTCTCTCAAGGACGTATGTGTAAGCTGAGGAATGTGACAAGATATAATGTATGTCTTAACTAAAAACAAAAACAGATGTCTGCAGACTCATTCATTATTAATCACAAGCAAGAAGTCAACCAAAGTTAACTCCAGATGTACTCCCCACAAGGGACTTAGCTTCAATCTCTTGAGAGGAAACCAAGTGCAGCAGTAGCTTCACTTGTCTTGGAAGGCATTTGGAGGACCCTATGGACTACAGTGACCAATACCTTGATAAAGTTTCACATATAGACAAGGAATATTTTGTGTGTGAGTCTACCCTTCAATTCCTGAGCCATCTCTCCAGCCCTAGGCCATGATTTTTAAAACGTGATTGTGGTTAATAAGGAAATAATGTCAAAGTGATGAATGGGAACTCATGATATTGGAAAGCTTCAGCAAATGAAAGGACTCTGTTAATTGATTGACAAATTAAACCACAGAATGGGACAAAAGTTTCACCAGCTCTACATCCAGAAGCTGGTTAGAATACAAAACACACTCCCTTTCTACACACACACACACACACACACACACACACACACACACACACACATGAGTATACACAAACAAAACTAAATTAAACATCAAGAAAATAAACTACTCTATCAAAGTTGAGTCATGAATAAATACAGATAATTCTCAAAGGAATAAATAAGGTATTAAACCTCATTAGCCATCAGAGACATACAATGAAAATCTGTAGGGTTTTATTTCACGAAAGCCAGAATGGCTATCATCAAGAAATAAAAACATATCCTGGTGAGAAGATGGGGAAAGCAAAACACTTCTCTACTGATAGTGGGAGTTTAAACTTGCACAGGCACTGTGGAAATCAGTGGGAAGTTTCCACAAAAGCTAGTTGTATACCTATCTTATGACCCAGCTGTACTACCAATGGACATGTACTCAAAGGATGCTATATTTCACTACAGAGAGACCAACTCATCCATATTTATTTCATGTCCTGTTCCCAATAGCTAGGAAGTAGAATCTATCCAGATGCCTATCTCTAATGAACATACAATGAAACTGTAGTACATGTTTTGTCCACCTGCATTCAAATTCAAAGGGAAATACATGGAGCTAGAATATTCTGAGTGAGGTATCCCAGATCCAGGAAGGAATGACACCAAGTTCTCTCTCATACAAGGGGCCCAACTTTAAAATTTTAGATTTATCTGTTTTTGGATCATATTAAAGTTAGGAATCCAGAAAGGGTCTATTGGGAATAGAAAATAACTTAAGGGAGAGAAAACACTAAAATATAGATGACATGAATATAGAGATAGAGAATGCTCAGTGTAGACAACACTAAATAGGGATTGGAATGATGGGAAAGAGTAGAGGCCAGGAAGAAGTATACATTAAAAGAGGTGTCTTAAGGACACCTACTTTTGGAAGGCAGTGAAAATATAACTTAAGAAATGGTGCTGGGACGGGCGGCAGCAGCAGCAACAGCAGCAGCAGCTGGTCCAGAGGAAGGGCCATCAGCAGTGGAACCAAGCTGACAGGGTCCAGGCAGGCCCTGCGCCCATGACCACTGGGCATCGCTGGCCAGCCAGGCTGCAAGCAGCAGAGGATTTACGGCACCTTTCACCACACAGAAGCCACATCAGAACTCTGCCTCCCACCAGTCAGTTACGAGAGACTGGCCCCCATCTTGGTTCTCGGACGCCAGAGAGATCAGACAGACTGAGGTACGCAAATACAACCCGAGACCAACGTCGAGGGGGTCTAAGCCTGACGGGCGTTGGCCTGCACCCAGGCCCTGGGCTGGTTGGGGGGCCACCTGCGTGCAAACCTGGCCATGAGGTTGTTTGTCCGGGCCGGCACGTGTGCCTCCGCCATTTTGCCTACAGGAAGCCAGAGAGTCCTAGCAGGCAAAACCAAACCGGCTAACAGGCATAGCTGGAAGCTGACATTGCAGGGGTCTAAGACGGTCAGGCCCTGGACTGCCCCCAGGCCCTGGGCTGCTCGGTGGGCCATCTGTGTGCTGATGCGGTCAGGAGGTTGTTAGCCCAGCAGACTCTCCCAGCACTCTCAGGGAGTGCACGCCGCCATCCTGGCCACCTGACAGACCCAATTAACACTCACAGCTGAGGGGAACTTTGCTTGGACATTGGCCTGCCAGGCTTTTGCCTAGACTCAGGGCCTGAGAAGCTAGGCTAGCCTTGTGTGCACCAACACAGTTGGGAGTTCTGCTGCCAAGCAGAGTGATCAGCACTCAGAAAAGGTCCCTGCAGCATACACAATCAGCATTCCCTGAAGGAGCAAAGGGGCACTATCTTGTTCACAGACACAATCTGGGGCAAAGCACACTAGGGCTGCAAGGGCACCCAAGAGGAGGACAGCACATCAGCAATCTGCAACAGGGGAAACCCTGCCATCCAGTGTTGCAGAAATAGCCCTAGAGCCTCTCAGGAGGCTGAAACACCAGCCAGAGACAAGACCAACTAGCTCCAGAGAACAAGATGGCAAAGGGCAAATGCAGGAACACTACTAACAAAAATCTAAAGAATATGGCAGCATCTGAACCAAACTCTCCAACATCAGCAAGTCCTGGTTATGCCAACACACCAGAGAAACAAGATTTGGATTTAAAATCACTGGTCATGATGCTGCTAGAAGAACACAAAAAGGACATAAATGAATCTCTTAAAGAAATACAGGGGAACATGAATAAGCTAGAAACCCATATAATGGAAACACAAAAATCACTTAAATAAATGTAGGAGAATAAGGCCCAAAAGATAGAAGCCAATAAAGAAGAAAGGCAAAAATCTTAAAGAAATGCAGGAGAACTTGAGTCAAAAGGCAGAAGTCAGAAAGAGGAAACACAAAAATCTCTTAAAGAATTACAGGAAAACACAAACAAATGATGGAACTGAGCAAAACCATCCTGGATCTAAAAACAAAAGTAGAAACAACTAAGAAATCACAAAGGGAGACAACTTTGGAGATAGAAAACCTTGAGAAGAAATCAGGGGCTATAGATGCAAATATAAACAACAGAATACAAGAGATGGAAGAAAGAATCTCAGATGCTGAAGATACCATAGAAACCATTGACCCACTGTCAAAGAAAATGCAAAATGCAAAAAGCTTGTATCCCAGAACATCCAGGAAATCCAGGATAAAATGAGAAGACCAAACCTAAGGATTATAGGTATAGATGAGAGTGAAGATTTACAACTGAATGGGCCAGGAAATATCTTCAACAAAATTATGGAAGAAAACTTTCCCAACTTAAAGAGAGAGATGCCTATGAATATACAAGAAGCCTACAGAACTCCAAACAGACTGGACCTGAGCAGAAATACCTCCTGTCACATAATAATCAAAACCCCAAATGCACTAAACAAAGAAAGAATATTAAAGGCAGTAAGAGAAAAAGGCCAAGTAACATATAATGGAAGACCTATCAGAATCACACCAGACTTCTCACCAGAGACCATGAAAGTTAGAAGATCCTGGGCAGATCTCATGCAGACTCTAAGAGAACACAAATGTCAGCCAAGACTAGTATACCCAGCAAAACTCTCATTCACCATAGATGGAGAAACCAAGATATTCCATGACAAAATCAAATTTACACAAGATTTTTCCACAAACCCAGCTCTGCAAAGAATAATAGGAAGAAAACTCCAATACAAGGAGGGAAACTACACCCTGGAAAAAGCAAGATAGCTACCTTCCTTCATCAAACCCAAAAGAAGATAACCACTCAAATATAAAAAGAACATCAAAAATGACAGGAAGTAATAATCACTATTCCTTAATATCTCTTAACATCAATGGTCTCAATTCCCCAATAAAAAGACATAGACTAACAGACTGGATAAGGAAACAGGACCCTACAATTTGCTGCATACAGGAGACACACCTCAGTGTCAAAGATAAAAAATACCTTAGAGTAAAAGGCTGGAAGACAATCTTACAAGCCAACGTTCACAGGAAATGAGCAGGAGTAGCCATTCTAATATCAGATAAAATTGACTTTCAATCTAAAGTCATCAAAAGAGACACAGAAGGACACTTCTTGCTGGTCAAAGGAAAAATCCACCAAGAAGAACTTTCAATTCTGAAGATCTATGCGCCAAATGCAAGGGCACCCTCATTCGTAAAAGAAACTTTACTAAAGGTCAAAGCACACAATGCACCTAACACAATAATTGTGGGGGACTTCAACACTCAACTCTTCTCAATGGACCAATCAGGAAAACAGAAAGTAAACAGGGACACAGTAAAACTAATTGAAGCTTTGTACCAATCGGATTTGACTGATATTTATAGAACATTTCACCCTAAAGCAAAAGAATATACCTTTTTCTCAGCACCTCATGGTACCTTCTCCAAAATCGACCATATAATTGGTCACAAGGCAGACCTCAACAAATATAAGACGATTGAACTAATCCAATGCCTCCTATCAGATAACTATGGTGTAAGAGTGGTTTTCAATAGCAACAAAAACAACAGAAAGCTCACATACACATGGAGGCTGAATAATACTCTACTCAATGACACCTTGGCAAAAGAAGAAATAAAGAAAGAAATCAGAGACTTTTTAGAATTTAATGAAAATGTAGGCACAACATACCCAAATCTTTGCGACACAATGAAAGCAATGCTAAGAGGAAAACTCATAGCCCTGAGTGCCTCTAAAAAGAAAATGGAGAGAGCATACTCTAGCAGCTTAACGACACACCTGAAACTCCTGGAACAAAAAGAAGCCAATTCACAAAGAGGAGTAGAAGACAGGAAATCATCAAACTCAGGGCTGAAATCAATCAATTGGAAACAAAGAGATCCTAACAAAGAAGGGCACAGAGAAAGTATCCAAATTAACAAACTTAGAAATGAAAAGGGGGTTATAACAACAGAAACTGAGGAAATCCAAATAAATCATCAGATCCTACTACAAGAGCCTATATTCAACACAACTGGAGAATCTGGAGGAAATGGACAATTTCCTTGACAGATACCAAATACCAATTTTAAATCAGGACCAAATAGATCATCTAAACAGTCCCACAACCCCTAAAGAAATAGAAGGAGTCATAGAAAGTCTTCCAACCAAAAAAAAGCACAGGACCAGATGGTTTCAGTGCAGAATTCTATCAGACCTTCAAAGAAGACTTAACACCAATACTCTTCAAACTACTCCACAAAATAGAAACAGAAGGAAGACTACCCAATTCCTTCTACGAAGCCACAATTATGCTGATACCAAAACCACACAAAGATCCAACAAAGAAAGAGAACTTCAGACCAATTTCCCTTATGAACATCCATGCAAAAATACTCAATAAAATTCTTGCCAACTGAATCCAAGAACACATCAAAACGATCATCCACCATGATCAAGTAGGCTTTATCCCAGGGATGCAGGGTTGGTTCAATATACAGAAATCCATCAATGCAATACACTACATAAACAAACTCAAAGAAAAAAAACCACATGGTCATTTCATTGGATGCTGGAAAAGCATTTGACAAAATTCAGCATCCTTTCATGCTTAAAGTCTTGGAAAGAACAGGAATTCAAGGCCCATACCTAAACATAGTAAAAGCAATATGCAGCAAACCGGTAGCCAGCATCAAACTAAATGGAGAGAAACTTGAAGCAATCCCACTAAAATCAGGGACTAGCAGGGCTGCCCCCTTTCTCCTTATCTTTTCAATATTGTACTTGAGGTACTAGCTCAGGTAACTAGACAACATAAGTAGGTCAAAGGGATACAAATTGGAAAGGAAGAAGTCAAACTATCATTATTTGCAGATGACATGATAGTCTACCTAAGTGACCCAAAAAACTCCACTAGAGAACTCCTACAGCTGATAAACAACTTCAGCAAAGTGGCAGGTTATAAAATCAACTCAAGCAAATAAGTGGCCTTCCTATACTCAAAGGATAAGCAGGCTGAGAAAGAAATTAGGGAAATGACCCCCTTCACAATAGCCACAAACAGTATAAAGTATCTTGGGGTGACTCTTACCAAACATGTGAAAGATCTGTATGACAAGAACTTCAAGACTCTGAAGAAGGAAATGGAAGAAGACCTCAAAAAATGGGAAAACCTCCCATGCTCATGGATTGGTAGAATCAATATAGTTAAAATGGCCATTTTGCCAAAAGCAATATACAGATTCAATGCAATACCCATCAAAATCCCAACTCAATTCTTCACAGAGTTAGAAAGAGCAATTATCAAATTCATCTGGAATAACAAAAAACCCAGGATAGCTAAAACTATTCTCAGCAACAAAAGAAATTCTGGGGGAATCAGTATCCCTGACATCAAGCAATCCTACAGAGCAATAGTGTTAAAAACTGCATGGTATTGGTACAGTGACAGGCAGGCAGATCAATGAAACAGAATTGAAGATCCAGAAATAAACCCACACACCTATGGCCACTTGATCCTCGACAAAGGTGCTGAAAACATCCAATGGAAAAAAGATAGCCTTTTCAACAAATGGTGCTGGTTCAACTGGAGGTCAGCATGCAGAAGAATGTGAATTGATCCATCCTTGTCTCCTTGTACTAAACTCAAATCCAAATGGATCAAGGACCTCCACATAAAGCCAGACACTCTGAAGCTAATAGAAAAGAAACTGGGGAAGACCCTTGAGGACATCGGTACAGAGAGAAAGTTTCTGAACAGAACACCAATAGCATATGCTCTAACATCAAGAATTGACAAATGGGACCTCATAAAATTACAAAGTTTCTGTAAGGCAAAGGACACCATCAAAAGGACAAATTGGCAACCAACAAATTGGTTAAAGATCTTCACCAATCCTACATCAGATAGAGGGCTAATATTCAATATATATAAAGAACTCAAAAAGTTAGACTCCAGAAAACCAAACAACCCTTTTAAAACATGGGGTACAGAGTTAAACAAAGAATTCTCACCTGAAGAACTTCGGATGGCAGAGAAGCATCTTAAAAAATGCTCAACTTCATTAGTCATTAGGGAAATGCAAATCAAAACAACCCTGAGATTTCATCTTACACCAGTCAGAATGGCTAAGATTAGAAATTCAGGAGACAGCAGGTGTTGGCAAGGATGTGGAGAAAGAAGAACACTCTTCCACTGCTGGTGGGGTTGCAAATTGGTACAGCCACTCTGGAAATCAGTCTGGCGTTTCCCCTGAAAACTGGGCACCTCACTTCCAGAAGATCCTGCTATAGCACTCCTGGGCATAGACCCAGAGGATTCCCCATCATGTAATAAGGATACATGCTCTACTATGTTCATAGCAGCCCTATTTATAATTGCCAGAAGCTGGAAAGAACCTAGGTATCCCTCAACAGAAGAGTGGATGCAAAAAATGTGGTATATCTACACAATGGAGTACTATTCAGCCATTAGAAACAATGAATTTGAGGTTCCAGTCCTGAGGCCTCTGGCGGGAGCCCTCAGATCTCTCCGTTTCCGGATCCAGATCAGCTTGGGCAGCAAAGCCAAATCTCCAGGTCCTGCAAGAGGCAAGAGCGACTTCAGGGAGGCCTGTTGAACCCAGTGGGCCCTGACAGGAGCCTTCAGGTGTCTGCTTTGGGATCAGAACAGCCTGGGCTACAGCACTCAGTCTCCAGGAAGTGTGGGAGACCTGGTGTGCACCCGGAGGCAGTCTGGGATTGCACAGCTTGCCCCGGTGGCACAGAGCTTAGGTTCCAGTCCTGAGGCCTCTGGCACGAGCTCTCAGATCTCTCCACTTCCGGATCCAGATTAGCCTGGGCGGCAACACCACATCTCCAGGTCCTGCAAGAGACAAGAGGGGCTTCCGGGAAGCCAGCTGGGAGAAGTCAGTGTGCTCTGGTGAATCCAGCAGGCCCTAGCAGGAGCCTTCCGGTGTCTGCCATGGGATCTGAACAGCCTGGGCAACAGCACCCTGTCTCCAGGCAGTGCAGGAGGTAAGCTGTACACCAGAGGCCACCTGGGAAGAGGCAGCTTGCACTGGTTAGTCCAGCATTGACAAGACCAACTAACACCAGTGAGAACTAGATGGCAAAAGGCAAACGCAGGAACGTCACTAACAGAAATCAAGGCAATATG
This sequence comes from Apodemus sylvaticus, assembly GCF_947179515.1. Taxonomy (NCBI): domain Eukaryota; kingdom Metazoa; phylum Chordata; class Mammalia; order Rodentia; family Muridae; genus Apodemus; species Apodemus sylvaticus. The sequence goes on along the minus strand of NC_067472.1, from coordinate 53,946,485 downwards.
GCAACATCTGAACCCAATTCTCATTTAACAGCATGTCCTGGATACCCCATCACACCAATAAAACAAGATTTGGATTTAAAATCACTGGTCAGGATGCTGGTACAGGAACACATGAAGGACATACTTAAAGAAATTAAGGAGAAAATGGATCAAAAGTTAGAAGCCCTTGCAAGGGAAACACAAAAATAATTGAAAGAAATTCAAGAGAATACCAAAGCCAATAAGGAGGAAATGCAAAAAACACTTAAAGAAATACAGGAGAACTTTGGTCAAAAGGCTGATGTCATGAAAAAGGAAACACAAAAATCTTTTAAAGAATTACAGGAAAGCACAAACAAGCAAGTGAAGGAGCTAAGCAAAATCATCCAGGATCTAAAATCAGAAATGGAAACAACTAAGAAAACTCAAAGGGAGACAACTTTGGAGATAGAAAGCCTTGGGAAGAAATCAGTGGACATAGATGCAAATATCAACAACAGAATACAAGAGATAGAAGAAAGAATCTCAGATGTTGAAGATTCCATAGAAACCATGGACTCAACAGTTAAAGCAAATGCAAAATGCGAAAAGCTTGTAACCCAAAATATCCAGGAAATTCAGGACACAATGAGAAGACCAAACCTAAGGATTATAGGCATAGATGAGAGTGAAGATTTACAACTTAAAAGACCAGTAAATATCTTCAATAAAATTATGGAAGAAAACTTCCCTAACCTAAAGAGAGAGATGCCCATGAATATACAAGAAGCCTACAGAACTCCAAACAGACTGGACCAGAACAGAAATACTTCCCATCACATAATAATCAAAACACCAAATGTACTAAACAAAGAAAGAATATTAAAGGCAGTAAGAGAAAAAGGCCAAGTAACATATAAAGGAAAACTTATCAGAATCACAGCAGACTTTTCACCTGAGACCATGAAAGCTAGAAGATTGTGGGCAGATCTCATGCAGACTCTAAGAGAACACAAATGCCAGCCAAAACTACTATATCCAGCAAAACTCTCAATCACCATAGATGGAGAAACTAAGATATTCCATGACAAAACCAAGTTTACCCAATATCTATCTACAAACCCAGCCCTACAAAGGATAATAGGAGGAAAACACCAATACAAGGAGGGAAACTTCACCCTGGAAAAAGCAAGATAGTAACCTTTCATCAAACCCAAAAGAAGTTAACCAATCAAATTTAAAAAATAATGTCAAAAATGACAAGAAGTAACAATCACTATTCCTTAATATCTCTTAACATCAATGGACTCACTGCCCCAATAAAAAGACATATACTAACCAACTGGTATGTAAACAGGACCCTACATTTTGCAGCACACAGGAAACACACCTCAGGGTCAAAGACAAACACTACCTTAGAGTAAAAGGCTGGAAGACAATTTTACAAGCAAATGGTCTTAGGAAACAAGCTGGAGTAGCCATTTTAATATCAGATAAAACTGACTTTCAACCCAAAGTCATCAAAAGAGACTCTGAGGGACACTTTTTGCTGGTCAAAGAAAAAATACAAGAAGAACTCTCAATCTTGAACATATATGCTCCAAATGCAAGGGCACTCTCATTCATAAAAGAAACTTTATTAAAGCTCAAAGCACACATTGCACCTAACACAATAATTGTGGGTGACTTCAACACTGCACTTTCCTCAATGGACTGATCAGGAAAACAAAAACTAAACAGAGACACAATGAAACTAATTGAAGCTTTAGACCAATTAGCTTTAACAGATATATATAGAACATTCTATCCTAAAGCAAAAGAATATACCTTTTTCTCAGCACCTCATGGTACCTTCTCCAAAATCGACCATATAATTGGTCACAAGACAGACCTCAACAAATATAAGAAGATCGAAGTAATCCCATGCCTCCTATCAGATCACTATGGAGGAAAAGTGGTCTTCAATAGCAACAAAAACAACAGAAAACCCACATACACGTGGAAACTGAACAATATTCTACTCAATGATACCTTGGTCAAGGAATAAATAAAGAAGGAAATTAAAGAATTTTTAGAACATAATGAAAATGAAGACACAACATACCCAAATCTATGGGACACAATGAAAGCAGTGCTAAGAGGAAAACTCATAGCCCTGAGTGCCTCCAAAAAGAAAATGGAGAGAGCATACACTAACAGCTTAATGACACACCTGAAAGCCATGGAACAAAAAGAAGCTATTTCATCCCGGAGGAATAGAAGGCAGTGCCATGGAGTGACCCAGCCGGGGGAGTCACGACCGAGAGAAAATCAGGGCTTTGGATTCAGGAAGGCACAGGTTCGGCGAGATGACAGACAGACACACCAGAGAGCGGTTTGAATCTGCTGCAACTTTACTTTTTAGTCAGGCATATTTATAATACATTGAGGAACAGATCGAGGTTGGCACACCTCCAGAAACACTCAAACAATTACTAAACAAGGTACATTTCCATCTTAATTAGAACAGCAAATAGACATGAGATGATGCCCACAGGAACTCTTACTCTGTGAACCATGATCAAAAGCAAACTATGATCATGAACCTCAGACATATAGTGTTCGACTCTAACTTGTGGTGACTTATTAAAGTTGTGTTAATAATCAACAGGAGAACTTGGGCCTTCAGACCAATTTGCATGCTTAAAGCCTTCTTCTGTCATCAAAAGTCAAAATGCTTTAAAAATGAACACACATACATTACAAGAGCCTTCTCTACTGCCTTGGACAGCAAACACCATGGTGGTCTGGCTCAAGCTAATCTATGTCCATAATCTCAAGAAAAGTATAGGACCTTCTAAACTTCAATGTTTTTATCCATCTATTAACTTCTTATCACAAGTACCTGTTTAAAAGAATAGCTCATCAGTAGTCCTATACTTTTTCACATTGTTTTTCTTCTTGTTACAAACTATTCACCATTACCTTTACTAAGGCTAGTAATAAAGACAGACCCTGTTAAAACATTCCAAGACTTTCTTTCACTAAGGTTCAACATGAGTTCATTGAGTTCAGGACTTGGCAGGCGTAATCGCCACATCCTCTTTTTCCTTCCACCAGAATACCAAGTTCTCCTTTATTAATTAACCAGCTTGTAGGCTTGGATCGAGCTGTATAAAGAATTGAGAGTAGGAAGAAGAAAGACAAAGTGCAAAGCCCATAACCCAGGAAGCTCAATATCCTTAGAGAACATCAAGGCCTTTTCTTAGGCCAGAGGTGGGCACACTTCCTGGGACCTCCAGGGAGCCTAGACCCGATGGGCATTATTCTCCCGTCTGCCTTAATGACGTACTGTCATGTCACACAGACGACACTGGAGTTGGTGTGGCAAGGCAGGAAATCATCAAACTCAGGGCCGAAATCAATCAAGTAGAAACAAAGAGAACCAAACAAAGAATCAACAAAACCAGGAGCTGGTTCTTTGAGAAAATCAACAAGATAGATAAACCTTTGGCCAGACTAATCAAAAGACACAGAGACAGTATCCAGATTAACAAACTTAGAAATGAAAAGGGAGATATAACAACAGAAACTGAGGATAATCAAAAAATCATTAGATCCCACTACAAAAGCCTATACTCAACACAACTAGAGAATCTGGAGGAAATGGACAATTTCCTAGACACATATCCGACACCAAAACTAAATCAGAATCAAATAGATCAACTAAACAGTCCCATAATACCTGAAGAAATAAAAAGAGTCATAGAAAGTCTCCCAACCAAAAAAAGCTTGGGACCAGATGGCTTCAGTGCAGAGTTCTATCAGACCTTCATAGAAGACCTAACACCAATACTCTTCAAACTATTCCACAAAATAGAAACAGAAGGAACTCTACCCAACTCCTTCTATGAAGCCACAATTACGCTGATACCAAAACCACACAAAGATCCAACAAAGAAAGAGAACTTCAGACCAATTTCTCTTATGAATATTGATGCAAAAATACTTAATAAAATTCTTGCCAGCCGAATCCAAGAACATATCAAAATGATCATCCACCATGATCAAATAGGCTTCATCCCAGGGATGCAGGGATGGTTCAATATAAGGAAGTCCATCAATGCTATCCACTACATAAACAAACTCAAAGAAAAAAAACATATGATCATCTCATTAGGTGCAGAAAAAGCATTTGACAAAATCCAGCATCCTTTCATGCTAAAAGTATTGGAAAGAACAGGAATTCAAGGCCCATACCTAAACATCGTTAAAGCAATATACAGCAAACCGGTAGCCAACATCAAACTAAATGGAGAGAAACTTGAAGCAATCCCACTAAAGTCAGGGACTAGACAAGGCTGTCCTCTCTCTCCATATATTTTCAATATAGTACTTGAAGTTCGAGCTAGAGCAATTAGACAACATAAGGAGGTCAAGGGGATACAAATTGGAAAGGAAGAAGTCAAATTATCACTATTTGCAAATGACATGTTAGCCTACTTAAGTGACCCGAAAACCTCCACCAGAGAACTCCTACAGCTGATAAACAACTTCAGCAGAGTGGCTGGTTATAAAATCATCTCAAGCAAATCAGTTGCCTTCCTATACTCAAAGGATAAGCAGGCTGAGAAAGAAGTTAGGGAAATGACACCCTTCAAAATAGCCACAAACAATATAAAATATCTTGGTGTGACTCTAACCAAACAAGTGAAAGATCTATATGACAAGAACTTCAGGTCTCTGAAGAAGGAAATCGAAGAAGACCTCAGAAAATGGAAAAATCTGCCATGCTCATGGATTGGCAGGATTAATATAGTTAAAATGGCCATCTTGCCAAAAGTGATCTACAGATTCAATGCAATCCCCATCAAAATCCCAACTCAGTTCTTCACAGAGTTAGAAAAAGCAATTCTCAAATTCATCTGGAATAACAAGACACCCAGGATAGCTAAAACTATTCTCAACAACAAAAGAAATTCTGGGGAAATCAGTATCCCTGACTTCAAGCAATACTACAGAGCAATAGTGTTAAAAACTGCATGGTTTTCTTCCATAATTTTGTTGAAGATATTTGCTGGCCCCTTCTGTTGTAAATCTTCACTCTCATCTATACCTATAATCCTTAGGTTTGGTCTTTTCATTGTATCCTGGATTTCCTGGATGTTCTGGGATACAAGCTTTTTGCATTTTGCATTTTCTTTGACAGTTGAGTCAATGGTTTCTATGGTATCTTCGGCATCTGAGATTCTTTCTTCCATCTCTTGTATTCTGTTGTTTATATTTGCATCTATGGCCCCTGATTTCTTCTCAAGGTTTTCTATCTCCAAAGTTGTTTCCCTTTGTGATTTCTTAGTTGTTTCTACTTCTGTTTTTAGGTCCAGGATGGTTTTGCTCAGTTCCATCATTTGTTTGTCTGTGTTTTCCTGTATTTCTTTAAGAGATTTTTGTGTTTCCTCTTTCATGACTTCTGCCTGTTGACTCAAGTTCTCCTGCATTTCTTTAAGTTTTTTTTGCCTTTCTTCTTTATTGGCTTCTATCTCTTGGGCCTTATTCTCCTGCATTTCTTTAAGTGTTTTTTGTGTTTCCATTAAACGGGTTTCTAGCTTACTCATGTTCCCCTGTATTGCTTTAAGAGATTCATTCACGTCCTTTTTGTGTTCTTCTAGCAGCATCATGAACAGTGATTTTGAATCCAAATCTTGTTTCTCTGGTGTGTTGGCATAACCAGGACTTGCTGATGTTGGAGAGTTTGGTTCAGATGCTGCCATATTGCCTAGATTTCTGTTAGTAGCGTTCCTGCGTTTGCCCTTTGCCATCTTGTTCTCTGGAGCAAATTGGTCTTGACTCCAGCTGGTGTTTCAGCCTCCTGAGAGGCTCTAGGGCTATTTCTGCAACACTGGAGGGCAGGGTTTCCCCTGTTGCTGATTGCTGATGTGCTTTCCTCCTCTTGGGTGCCCTTGCAGCCCTAGTGTTCTTTGCCCCAGATTGTGTCTGTGAGCCAGGAGGTGCCTGTTTGCTCCTTCAGGGAATACTGAGGCTGTATGCTGCAGGGACCTTTTCTGCGTGCTGATCTCTCTGCTGGGCAGCAGAACTCCCAACCGGGTTGGTGCACACAAGGCTAGCCTAGCTGCTCAGGCCCTGAGTCTAGGCAGAAGCCCGGCAGGCCAATGTCGGAGCAAAGTTCCCCTCAGCTGTGGGTGTTAATTGGGTGTGTCAGGTGGCTAGGATGGTGGCCTGCCCGAATTCCCTGAGAGTGCTGGGAGAGTCTGCTGGGCTAACAACCTCCTGGCTGGGTCAGCACACAGATGGCCCAACGAGCAGCCCAGGGCCTGGGGGCAGTCCAGGGCCTGACCGTCTGAGACCCCTGCTATGTCCGCCTTGGGCTATGCCTGTTAGCTGGTTTGGTTTTGCCTGCTAGGTCTCTCTGGCTTCCCGTAGGCAAAATGGCGGAGGTGCGCAAACGGGCCCGGATAAACAACCTCCTGTCCGGGTCGGCACACAGATGGCCCACTGAGCAGCCCAGGGCCTGAGGGCAGTCCAGGGCCTGACCGTCTGAGACCCCTGCTATGTCCGCCTTGGGCTATGCCTGTTAGCTGGTTAGGCAGGAGGATCAATGGAACAGGATTGAAGATCCAGAAATGAACCCACACACCTATGGCCACTTGATCCTCGACAAAGAGGCGAAAAACATCCAATGGAAAAAAGATAGCCTTTTCAACAAATGGTGCTGGTTCAACTGGAGGTCAGCATGCAGAAGAATGTGAATTGATCCATCCTTGTCTCCTTGTACTAAACTCAAATCCAAATGGATCAAGGACCTCCACATAAAGCCAGACACTCTGAAGCTAATAGAAAAGAAACTGGGGAAGACCCTTGAGGACATCGGTACAGGGAGAAAGTTTCTGAACAGAACACCAATAGCGTATGCTCTAAGAGCAAGAATTGACAAATGGGACCTCATAAAATTACAAAGTTTCTGTAAGGCAAAGGACACCATCAAGAGGACAAATCGGCAACCAACACATTGGGAAAAGATCTTCACCAATCCTACATCAGATAGAGGGTTAATATCCAATATATATCAAGAACTCAAGAAGTTAGACTCCAGAAAACCAAACAACCCTATTAAAAAATGGGGTACAGAGTTAAACAAAGAATTCTCACCTGAAGAACTTCGGATGGCGGAGAAGCATCTTAAAAAATGCTCAACTTCATTAGTCATTAGGGAAATGCAAATCAAAACAACCCTGAGATTTCATCTTACACCAGTCAGAATGGCTAAGATTAAAAATTTAGGAGACAGCAGGTGTTGGAGAGGGTGTGGAGAAAGAGGAACACTCCTCCACTGCTGGTGGGGTTGCAAATTGGTACAACCACTCTGGAAATCAATCTGGCAGTTCCTCAGAAAACTGGGCACCTCACTTCCAGAAGATCCTGCTATACCACTCCTGGGCATATACCCAGAGGATTCCCCACCATGTAATAAGGATACATGTTCTACTATGTTCATAGCAGCCCTATTTATAATTGCCAGATGCTGGAAAGAACCCAGGTATCCCTCAACAGAAGAGTGGATACAAAAAATGTGGTATATCTACACAATGGAGTACTATTCAGCCATTACAAACAATGAATTCATGAAATTCTTAGGCAAATGGATGGAGCTAGAGAACATCATACTAAGTGAGGTAACCCAGACTCAAAAGGTGAATCATGATATGCACTCACTAATAAGTGGATATTAACCTAGAAAACTGGAATACCCAAAACATAATCCACACATCAAATGAGATACAAGAAGAAAGGAGGAGTGGCCCCTGGTTCTGGAAAGACTCAGTGAAGCAGTATTCGACAAAACCAGAACGGGGAAGTGGGAAGGGGTGGGTGGGAGGACAAGGGAAGAGAAGGGGGCTTACGGGACTTTCGGGGAGTGGGGGGCTAGAAAAGGGGAAATCATTTGAAATGTAAATAAATTATATCGAATAAAGAAAATTAAAAAAAAACTGCATGGTAATGGCACAGTGACAGACAAGTGGACAAATGGAATAGAATTGAAGATCCAGAAATGAATCCACACACCTATGGTCACTTGATCTTCGACAAAGGAGCCAAAAACATCCAGTGGAAAAAAGATAGCCTTTTCAACAAATGGTGCTGGTTCAATTGGAGGTCAGCATGCAGAAGAATGCGAATTGATCCATTCTTATCTCCATGTACTAAACTTCACTCCAAGTGGATCAAGGACCTCCATGTAAAACCAGACACACTGAAACTAATAGAAAAGAAACTGGGGAAGACCCTTGAGGACATGGGTACAGGGGAAAAGTTCCTGAACAGATCACCAATAGCTTATGCTCTAAGATCAAGAATTGACAAGTGGGACCTCATAAAATTACAAAGTTTCTGTAAGGCAAAGGACACTGTTAAAAGGACAAAACGGCAACCATCAAATTGGGAAAGGATATTCACCAACCCCACATCTGACAGAGGGCTAATATCCAATATATACAAAGAACTCAAGAAGTTAGACCCCAGGGAACCAAATAACCCTATTAAAAATGGGGTACAGATCTAAACAAAGAATTTTCACCTGAAGAAATTCGGATGGCTGAGAGGCACCTTAAGAAGTGCTCAACATCATTAGTCATTAGGGAAATGCAGATCAAAACAACTCTGAGATTTCACCTTACACCAGTCAGAATGGCTAAGGTCAAAAACTCAGGAGACAGCGGGTGTTGGTGAGGATGTGGAGAAAGAGGAACACTCCTCCACTGCTGGTGGGGCTGTAAGATGGTACAACCACTGTGGAAATCAGTCTGGAGGTTCCTCAGAAAACTGGACATGACACTTCCAGAGGACCCTGCTATACCTCTCCTAGGCATATACCCAAAGGATTCCCTGGCATGCAATAAAGACACATGCTCCATTATGTTCATAGCAGCCTTATTTATAATAGCCAGAAGATGGAAAGAACCCAGATGCCCCTCAAAGGAGGAATGGATACAGAAAATGTGGTATATTTACACAATGGAATACTACTCAGCAATTAGAAATAATGAATTCACAAAATTTTTAGGCAAATGGTTTGATCTGGAAAATATCATCCTAAGTGAGGTAACCCAATCACAAAATAATACACATGGAATGCAATCACTGATAAGTGGATATTAATTAGTCCAGAAGCCCTGAATACCCAAGGCACAAATTGCATAACAAGTGACTCCCATGAAGAAGTATGGAGAGAGTCCTGATCCTGGAAAGGACTGATCTAGCATTGGAAGGGAATATAAGGATAGAGAAAAAGGAGGGAGGTGATTAGAGAAGGAATGGAGAGAAGAAGGTTTATGGGACATATGGGGAGGGGGTATCCGGAAAAGGGGAAATGCTGAAGATTCCATAGAAACCATGGACTCAACAGTTAAAGAAAATGCAAAATGCAAAAAGCTTGTAACCCAAAATATCCAGTAAATCCAGGACACAATGAGAAGACCAAACCTAAGGATTATAGGCATAGATGAGAGTGAAGATTTACAACTTAAAGGGCCAGCAAATATCTTCAATAAAATTATGGAAGAAAACTTCCCTAACCTAAAGAGAGAGATGCCCATGAATATACAAGAAGCCTACAGAACTCCAAACAGACTGGACCAGAACAGAAATACTTCCCGTCACATAATAATCAAAACACCAAATGTTCTAAACAAAGAAAGAATATTAAAGGCAGTAAGAGAAAAAGGCCAAGTAACATATAAAGGAAGACCTATCAGAATCACAGCAGACTTTTCACCTGAGACTATGAAGGCTAGAAGGTCCTGGGCAGATCTCATGCAGACTCTAAGAGAGCACAAATGCCAACCAAAACTACTATATCCAGCAAAACTCTCAATCACCATAGATGGAGAAACTAAGATATTTCACGACAAAACCAAGTTCACCCAATATCTATCCACAAACCCAGCCCTAAAAAGGATAATAGGAGGACAACACCAATACAAGGAGGGAAACTTCACCCTGAAAAAAGCAAGATAGTAACCTTTCATCAAACCCAAAAGAAGTTAAGCAATCAAATTTAAAAAATAACGTCAAAAATGATAGGAAGTAACAATCACTATTCCTTAATATCTCTTAACATCAATGGACTCAATGCCCCAATAAAAAGACACAGACTAACTGACTGGATACGTAAACAGGACCCTACATTTTGCTGCTTACAGGAAACACACCTCAGGGTCAAAGACAAACACTACCTTAGAGTAAAAGGCTGGAAGACAATTTTACAAGCAAATGGTCTCAGGAAACAAGCTGGAGTAGCCATTTTAATATCAGATAAAATTGACTTTCAACCCAAAGTCATCAAAAGAGACTCTGAGGGACACTTCTTGCTGGTCAAAGGAAAAATACAACAAGAAGAACTCTCAATCCTGAACATCTATGCTCCAAATGCAAGGGCACCCTCTTTCATAAAAGAAACTTTATTAAAACTCAAAGCACACATTGCACCTAACACAATAATTGTGGGTGACTTCAACACTGCACTTTCCTCAATGAACCGATCAGGAAAACAGAAACTAAACAAGGACACAATGAAACTAATTGAAGCTTTGGACCAATTAGATTTAACTGATATATATAGAACATTCTATCCTAAAACAAAAGAATATACCTTTTTTTCAGCACCTCATGGTACCTTCTCCAAAATCGACCATATAATTGGTCACAAGACAGACCTCAACAAATATAAGAAGATAGAACTAATCCCATGCCTCCTATCTGATCACTATGGAATAAAAGTGGTCTTCAATAGCAACAGAAACAACAGAAAACCCACATACACGTGGAAATTGAACAATACTCTACTCAATGATACCTTGGTCAAGGAAGAAATAAAGAAAGAAATTAAAGACTTTTTAGAACACAATGAAAATGAAAACACAACATACCCAAATCTATGGGACACAATGAAAGCAGTGCTAAGAGGAAAACTCATAGCCCTGAGTGCCTCCAAAAAGAAAATGGAGAGAGCATACATTACCAACTTAATGACACACCTGAAAGCCCTAGAACAAAAAGAAGCTATTTCACCCAGGAGGAGTAGAAGGCAGGAAATCATCAAACTCAGGGCCGAAATCAATCAAGTAGAAACAAAGAGAACCATACAAAAAAATCAACAAAACCAGGAGCTGGTTCTTTGAGAAAATCAACAAGATAGATAAACCCTTAGCCAGACTGACCAAAGGGCACAGAGAAAGTATCCAAATTAACAAACTTAGAAATGAAAAGGGAGACATAACAACGGAAACTGAGGAAATCCAAAAAATCATCAGATCCTACTACAAGAGCCTGTACTCAACACAACTGGAGAATCTGGAGGAAATGGACAATTTCCTTGACAGATACCAAATACCAAAATTAAATCAGGACCAACTAGACCATCTGAACAGTCCCATAAAGCCTAAAGAAATCATTTGGAATGTAAACAAAGAATACAGAAAATAAAAATATTTAAAAAAAGAAACAATGAATTCATGAAATTCTTAGGCAAATGGATGGAGCTAGAGAACATCATACTAAGTGAGGTAACCCAGACTCAAAAGGTGAATCATGGTATGCACTCACTAATAAGTGGATATTAGCCTAGAAAACTGGAATACCCAAAACATAATCCACACATCAAACGAGGTACAAGAAGAAAGGAGGAGTGGCCCCTTGTTCTGGAAAGACTCAGTGAAACTGTATTCAGCAAAACCAGAATGGGGAAGTGGGAAGGGGTGGGTCGGAGGACAGGGAGAGACAAGGGAGCTTATGGGACTTTTGAGGTGTGGGTTGGCTAGAAAAGGGGAAATCATTTGAAATGTAAATAAAAATATATCGAATAAAAAAATGGCTCACTTAAATATAAAAGAAATAATAAATGGATATTAGTCTAGAAGCTTGGAATTCCCAAGACCCAATGCACATGTCAAATGATACCCAAGCATAAGGAAGAAATGGCCCCTGGTCTTGGAAAAGCTCAGTGCAGTAGTGTCAGGAAATACCAGGACGGGAACATGGGAAGGGGTTGATTGGGGAACAGAGGGAGGGAAGAGGGCTTATGGGACTTTCGGGCCGGGGGGACCCAGGAAAGGGAAACTCACTTAAAATGTAAATAAAGAATATATCGAATAAAAAATAACAATTATAAAACACCAAAAATACAAAAGAAAAACAAAGTATATACACACTCATGTGAAGACAAATATACTACATGGCTGGGTATGCTGCTTTTAAAGCCAGGAATTGTACACATTTAGAATTCAGTTATAGGATATGTCCTGAAAAGTTTTAAGTCACAGAAACTCTATTGATAACCCCTCACAATAAGTATACTTGCTAATTCTCTTGGTGACTACCAAAAATACTTGATAAGATCCGGCTACTGAAGACACTACATACCTTAGTTGCAAGCTATAGAGAAGTTAACGGGAATTGATCCTGAACATTCCTCTTTTCTGGAAAGCTTTCATAATGTCAGACAGTGATGTCTAGGGATCCAGGGGAGGAGATACATTTAAAGTCTTACCAAGATGTGATCCCTAAAGCTACAACTCCAACCAGTCAGGCAAAATGTATATACTAATATAATAGTAGCACAACTCAGGGGTGGAGAACCTATGGCTCTCTAATTGGATTTGAGGCTCCTTCCACAAAAAGAGAAATCATGACTAGCATTATAAATCTGTTCAAAATTCCATTTCTGAGAAGGTTTTACACAGGAAAGAACTCAACACTATTATTTCACTAAATTATCATGGCCCCAAGCTGCCTTTCTAGATGGTTATTTTATTCATATCCATGGGAATATTCTAACCCCAGCCTCGATGGAGATGCTTCTCTTGCAATGAATGATTGTTAACACAGCACTCACAGCTCCTCAGAGTTCTGAGATAAAGTTACACTTAACTGCATAGCCAAAACCAAGACATTTATTCCATCATCTTTATGGCAGGAAATTGGAAAGAGGAGATAGAGAGAATGTGACAGCTGAAAGATAGGGAGATCTTCTAGGAATGACTTGCCCATTTCAATCTCACAGGTTTAGTGACCTGGATAGACCAGAACAAGACTGTTCATTACAATCAATCACACATCAGGCTAGAGCCCAAGGGCCCTTATGAACTGTTAGATCCTGATGAATACAAGAGGGAAGACAGTTGTTATGTATCCACTGGTGAAACCACCAACCTCCACTGGCTGTCTCTAAACTGAAGGTCACATATTTGAGCCTAATTAAGCTCAGTGGATCACAAGACAAATCAAAGAGACAAGAATGTGAGAAATTGACTTATGGAGAACAAAGGGCAGTGACAGGGATGCTGGGTAAGATGAGAGAGTATAGGGTGATGTTAATCAGGATTCATCATATAAGTAAATAAAATTATCAGAGAATAAATTTAATAAAAGTGTACAGGGAAAGACCATGAAGCCTCAGCCCTACACAAAGAACTATAGGCAACTATGGAATGCTGATATGAGAAATAATCTTCCCCAGCGAGGAGCACACCAATTGCTTATTAACTGTCCTTGATGAGCACTGAAAATATACATTCAAGTAATATCATTCAGATGGAGCAGGTTAAATTTAGTAATATGTCAGAACAGAAAATGATATAATTATATTATAATCATAAGAAAAATGTAAAAATTATGAAAATAATTAAGTAAAGATTTTGTTATATCTTTTGCTCCAAGATTATATGAAAGTATGAAATGTGATTCCTGCATAATTTTAGCTCACAACAGATATTTTAATGAAAATAAATAGTAACAGCATGTACATTTTTTAAAAAATTCAAACCATAGATATCAGCAATGAGACTGGTCTTTGGTAAAAGTCCAGGAGCAAGGACAATTACTACTCTCCAAGGGCAAGTAAGGCAGGGGACATGGACACAGAGTAAGATAATGACAAGACAAAACTTTGTGTTTGGAAACCTAGATCAGCTAGGGACAAAGGGACACATTGAAGGAACCACGAACATGAAAAGAATAGCTGTTTGACAAAATAAAAAGTTAAAAACAACTGAATAATTGAGTGTTTCAAAAATGTGTGTGCTCTGATTATCCACCAGTGAACTTTGCCTGTGATTCCTGATGATGTTGTTCTTTCCATTCATCAGCAGAAAAAGTGGCTACAAACAAAGCTGGCTTCTCCAAAAAGCACACAGGAGCACCACATGGTATTCTTCACAGCTGGTTTTTGAAGGCTGAATTTTCAACTCCAGAAAGAAACTGGGATACGTTATCCTTGACAAGGATACGAAAAGTACTCAGTGTACCAGGCATATTCCCCTGCCCTGGCATCTGTTGGACCTGAGTTCTACTCATGAAAACTGCCACACAACAGGTAAAACCACCACACAGAAGGGACTGAGACTGTGTCTTCATTGGGAGTGGGGGTAGGCATGGAGAAAACAGTTATTTTTTTCTTCTTCTTACATATCACTATCTGTCAATGAGTAAAACCAGGACAGGCATTAAGGACAGGAACCTGGAGGCAGGAACTGAATCACATGACATGAAGGAACACTACTTACAGGCTTTGTCCTCCTGATTTGCTCAGGCTGCCTGCCTGGTTGACTGATTATCTGCCTTGTTTGTTTGTGTCTGTCTTTTTTCCTTTCTTCCTTCCTCCCTCCTTCCCTTCTTTCCTTCTTTCCTTCTTTCCTTCCCTTTTTCCTTCCTTCCTTCCTTTCTTTTTAAAAATTTATTTTTATATTCCAAACATTGTCCTCTCCTGGTCACCCCCTCACATACTCCCTCTCCCCATCCCCTTCCACTTCACCTGTGAGAGTGTGAGAGGCCTTCTGAGTATCCCCAGACTCTAGTACATCAAGTCTTTGTGGGGTTAGGCAAATCTCTCACTGAGACCAGAGAAGGCAGCCCTGTGGGGGAAGGGATTCCACAAATGGGCAATAGCTTTAGGAACAGTTTTTTCAAGTTGCTTGGGGAACCGGTGAAGACTGAGCTGCACATCTGTCACATATGTTCAGGGAGCCTTCGTCCAGCCCATATATGATCTTTGGTTGGTACCTCAGTTTCTGAGAGTCCCAAGGTTCCAGATTTGTTGACTCTTTTGTCTTCCTGTGGAGTCCCTATACCCTTCAGGGCCTTCATCCTTCTCCCAATTCTTCCCTAAGAATCCCCTAGCTCTGTTCAATGTTTGGCTGTGTTTCTGTTTCCATGGGTTACTAGGTGGAGTCTCTCAATGGAGAGGTATGCTAGGCTCCTGTCTGAAAACATAACAGAATGCTATTAGTAGTGTCAGGGATTGGTGCTTGCCCATTTTATGGTCTCAATTTGGGCTGGTAATTGGATGACCATTCCTGTATTATCTGTTCCATCTTGGTCCCTGAATTTATTTTATACAAGTTGCAATTGGGTTGAAAGTTTAATAGATGGATTGGCATCCTTATCCTTCTACTTAGGCTCCTACATGGCTGCAGGAGGTAGCTTCTTCAGGGTTCCATATCCCCACTGCTAGGCATAACATGGACACTTGCATTGACTCTCATGAACCTCCCCTATCCATTTCTCTGACACTCCTAGAGATTTTGCCCCAGCATCTGCAAATATTTGTACATTCTCTTGGACCTCTGTCCTCTCCTGTCTATCCTGACACTTGACACTGATCCCCATATTTACTCCCCATGCCCTCTCCCACCCAGTTTCCTCACTCCCTTTGCCTCTTATGACTATTCTATTTCCCCTTCTAAATGATAATTAAACATCCTCACTTGGGCCTCTCTTCTTGTTTAGCTTCATTGGATATGTAGAGTGCATCATATGCATCCTGTACATTATGGCCAATAGCCATTTATCAGTGCGTACATACCAGGGATGTCCTTTTGGATCTGAATTACCTTACTCAGGATGTGTTTTAGTTCCATCCATTTGCCTGCAAAATTCATTATGTCCTCATTTTTAATAGCTGAATAATATTCTATTGTATAAATAAACCACATTTTCTGTATCAATTCTTCTATTTACTGCTATCTACTCCTATTGGGTGAGTTTGTTTGTTTTTGTTCTAGAACTTCCAGATTTGCTGTTAAGTTGTATGAGATCTCTTTCATATCTTTATGAGGGCACTTAGTGCTATGAAGTTTCCTCTTAACATTGTGTCCCATACGTTTGGGTATATTGTGCCTTCACTTTCATTGAATTCTAGAAAGTTTTTTATTTCTTTATTTCTTCCCTACCAAGTGAACATTGAGTAGAGAGTTGTTCAGTTTTGATGAGTATGAGGACTTTCTCTCCTTTTCATTATGGTTGAAATGCAGCCTTATCTGATAAGATGGAAGGGGCTATTTCAATCTTCTTGTATCTATTGAAACTTGCTTTGTGCCCAATTATATGATCAATTTTGGAGATGAGTCCATGAGTTGCTGAGAACAAATTATATTTATTTGTTTTGGGGGTGAAATATCCTCTAGACATCTGTTAAATTCACTTGGTTTATGGCATATGTTAGTTTCATTGTTTGTTTATTATCTTTTTTGATGACCTGCCTGTTGGAGAGAGTAGGGTATTCAAGTCCTCACTACATTGTATGAAATGTACAGAAATCTATTGTGTGGGATATCGTGTGCAATTTGAGTTTTAGTAGTGTGTGTGTGTGTGTGTGTGTGTGTCCGTGTGTGTGTGTCCTAGCATTTGGGGCATAGATGTTCAGAATTGAGAAGTTCTCTTGGTAGATTTTTCTTTTAATGAGTATTAACTGTCCTTCGCTATTTTGTCGACTTTGGTAGAAAGTTTATTTTACTAGAATTTAGAATGGATATTCCAGCATGTTTCTTATTTCTTGGAACACATTTTACCAGCTCTTTACTCTAACGTAATGTCTATCTTTGTCACTGAAGTTTGTTTCTTGTATGCAGCAGGATGATGGATCCTGTTTAAGTATCCAGTCTGTTAGACTTTGTCTTTGTACTAGTGAATTGCATCCATTGATACTGAGTGATATTAATGGCCAATGATTGCTAGTTCCTGTTATTTTGATGGTGGTGGTAGTGCTGCATGTGTTCTTCTGTTGCTTTTGTTGTGAAATGATTAATTTCTGGTGATTTTTTGGGTGTAGTTGCCCTCCTTGTTTGATGTTTTTATTGTGGTATCCTCTATAGGATTAATATAAAGCTATTGTTTAAATTTAGTTTTGTCTTGGAATATATTTGTTTGTCCATCTATGGTGATTGAAATTTTTGCTGGATATAGTAGTCTGGGCTGGCAAATGTGGTCTCTTAGACATCTGCAAGACATCTGTCCAAGATCTTCTGGATTTTGGAGTCTGTTGAGAAGTCAGGTGTAATTATGATAGGTCTGCCTTTATAAATTGATTAGCCTGTTTGCTTTGCAGCTTTTAATATGCTTTCTTTGTTCTGAACACTTAGGTTTATTTTCTGGTCTAATCTATTTTGGTCTATAAGCTTATTGTACATTTATACCCAAATATTTCTTTATAATATTTTTTCTGATTTTACTGATATTTTCCAACTCTTTGAACTGGATATCTCTGCCCTCTTCTTTTCCTGTTATGCTTAGATTTGGTCTTTTCATAGTGTCCCAAATTTCCTGGATGTTTGGCAGTTTCTTTGACTGATGTATTAATTTCTTCTATTATATTTTCTACATCTGAGATCCCCTTTTCTACTTTTTGTATTCTGTTTGTGATGCTTGAGTCTGTAGTTCCTGTGTTCATTCCTAGGCTTCCTATCTTTAGAGTTGTCTTCAGAAGTATTTTCTTTATTCTGTTCATTTCCACTTTTAGCACTTAGACAGTTTTATACATTTCCTTTACCTATTTAGATGTATTTTCCTATATTTCTTTAAGGGATTTATTTGTTTCCTCAGTAAGGATTTCTACCTGTTTGATTCTGATTTCCTGTATATCTTCAAATGATTTACTTATTTCCTCTTTAACGTCCTCTAATATCTTCAAAAGATAAGATTTTATGTCATAGTCTTCCTATTCAGGTATGTTAGGATATTCAGGACTTTCAGTAGTAGGAAAACTGGGTTCTGGTTCTGCTATATTACACTGGCTTCTGTTAAATGTGTTCTTGCATGTGTGTTTGGCAATCTGGGTGTCTCTGGTGTTGACTAGCCTGGTAGCCTCTGTGAGTAGAAAGCCTCTGATACTGGTGAAGATCTTTGAATGTGGCTAAAAGTGTGGACTGGAAAATGCAGCTCATTGTCTTGGGTGGCTGCAGGGCAAAAGACAATGAAAGAAAGCTTGGTAAGGTCAAGCTAAGGTTAGAAACACCTGAGATCAGAAAGAGATGGTAGTAACTTTGCCTGATCCCAGGAGGCAGGTCCCTGTCACATAGCCACAGTCCCCATAGAGAGATTTGTGGCTATCAGTCACATAGGGTCAACACCCCAAACCCTTCCATGTTTAGATTAGGCATCCCTAACCTCTCAAACCAAGCCAATAGGAAACACCTACTATCAGATCCCAATCCATCCCAAAACTGTATATACAGATCCTATCCAGAAGGAATATAGGTATGTGTGTGAGAGAATTACTCTGTCATCTGAGAGCATCTGTCATAAGAGTTGTAACACTTCCACCAGGGAAGAGAACTGCTCTCCTCAAATGCCACCAGAAGCTCCCCTGAACCTCCTTGCTCGCTAGTCAGCTTTCTGCCAGCTCAGCCCAGCTTGGCTCAACACAGAGCAGCCAGTGTGGCATATGGAAGAACAGCAGTGACAGCAGTGGAAGGAGCAGCAGAAGCAGCAGCAGAGGTGACAGAGACAATTCCCCCTCTCTGCTTGCACCCTTGCCAGTTTGCTTGACCCCTCCCACTTGGCCCAGCCAGAGGTCTCCATGGATAACCTCCAGTATACAGGCTCATAGGTAACCTGGGTTGTAGCAGGCCTCCCAGGGGGCAGGTAGAGCTATGGGCTGGGGAGGAGAGTGCCAATACAAGATTGCATGTAGACACGTGGACCAGAAGGAAGATGGAGCACAGAAAAGACAGGGCAGGGCTGCTGGACTTGCTGGAGTCCCAGCAGGGAGGATATTGAGGAATAAGGATAGCACTTAGATATTCCAGGTCAGAGCAGGCCTACAGGGATCAGGCAGAGCTTTAAGTTGGGGAGTATAGAGGTGTGGACCAGAAGGAAGATGGAACTACAATAGAATGTAGCAGAAGTAACAACTGCTGGGTTTGTTGGGATCTCAACCAGCAGGGGACTGGGGTGTAGGTTTTTCACCTGGATGTCCAAGGTAAGAATAGGACTCCCAGGCAGCAGGCAGAGTTGTGGGCTGGGGAGTGGGATACCAACTCACAGTTGCAGATAGACACATGGACTGGAAGGGAGATTTGTATCCCAACTTTTAATTGAATTATTTGGTTTATTGGAGTCTAACTTCTTGAGTTCTTCAGAGATATAGGTAGATAGATAGATAGGTAGATAGATAGATAGATAGATAGATAGATAGATAGATAGATAGATAGATAGATAGAAGATAGGTAGATAGATAGATAGATAGATAGATAGATAGATAGATAGATAGATATTAGCACTCTGATGGTTATAGAGTTAGTGAAGATCTTTTCCCAAGGTGTATATATATATCACTAGATATTAGGGCACGATTTTGAGTGGATTTCTGTATTAAATAACAAAGATGTATTGATGTATTGTCTGGTTATAATGATATATAGACAAATAGATGGTTTCTTAATTCTTTTTTATTGGATATTTCCTTTATTTATATTTCAAATTTTATTCCCCTTTTCAGTCCCCCACACTGAAAAGCCTCTATCCCCTCTCTTCCCCCTGCTTCTATGTGGGTGTTCCTCCACCCACTCTAGCCTCTCTGCCCTCACATTCCCCTACACTGGGACATCGAACCTTCATAGGACCAAAGGCCTCTCCTCCCACTGATGCATGACAAGGCCATCTTCTGCTACATATGCGGCTAGAGCCATGTGTCCCTCCATGTGTACCCTTTGGTTGGTGGTTTAGTCCCTGAGAGTTCTGGGGTGTCTGGATGGTTGATATTGTTGTTAATCCTATGGGGTTGAAAACCCCTTCAGCTCCTTCAGTCCTTTCTCTAACTCCTAGATTTGGGACCCCTTGCTCAGTCCAATGGTTGGGTACCAGCATCTGCCTATGTATTTCTCAGGCTCTGGTAGAGCCTCTCAGGAGACAGCTATATTAGGCTCCTGTCAGCAAGCACTTCTAAGCATGCACAATAGTGTCTAGATTTGGTGACTGTATATGGGATGTATCCTCAGGTGGAGCAATCTCTGGATGGGCTTTCTTTCAGTCTCTGCTGCATACTTTGTCTTCTTACTTCCTCCTGTGAGTATTTTGTTCCCCCTTCTAAGAAGGACTAAAGCATTCTCACTTTGGTCTTCCTTCTTCATAAGCTTGTTCTTTATAAATCCAATATAAGATAATTGGCAAATATCCAATATATTAAAAAAAAAAAAACTCTAGAAGATAGAGTCCAAAGTTTCAAATAACCCTATTAAAATTGGGTACTGAGCTAAGCAAAGAACTCTCAGCTGAGGAAGCTGTAAAGAATCCAGATGTCAACAGAAGAATGGATAGAACTAGAAAACACCCTTGAGAATTTTGTTTCTCTTTCTAAGAAGGACCAAAGTACCTGTATTTTTATCTTCCTTCTTGAGTTTCATGAATACCTTGAGTATTCTGAGCTTCTGGGCTAATATCCACCTATCAGTGAGTGCATATCATGTGTGTTCTTTTGTGATTAGGTTACCTCACTGAGAATGATACTTTTAATTCCATCCATTTACCTAAGAATTTCATGAATTAATTGTTTTTAACAGCTGACTAGTACTCCATTGTGTAAATGTACCACATTTTATGTACCCACTCTTCTGTTGAGGGACATCTGAATTCTTTCAAGCTTCTGGCTTTTATAAATAAGGCTGCTGTGAACATAGTGGAGTGTGTTTCATTGTTTTATGTTGGAGCATCTTCTGGGTATAAGCCCAGGAGTGGTATAGCTGGGTCTTCGGGTAATACTATATCCAATTTTCTGAGGAACAGTCAGAAAGATTCCCAGAGTGGTTGTACCAGCTTGCAACCCCACCAACAATGGAGGAGTGTTCCTTTTTCTCCACACCCTCACAATTATCTACTGTCACATGAGATTTTGATCTTAGTCATTGTCCCATCACAACTCATGACTGTTGTGATGAGAAATCTCAAGGTTGTTTTGATTGACATTTCCTTGATGACTAAGGATGTTGAACATTCCTTTAGATGCTTCTCAGCCATTTGATATTCCTCAGATGAAAATTCTTGGGTTGCCATCTACACACTGGAGCTGGGGCTGCTCCACAGCCCTCTGTGCAGGGGTCCTGTCTGGAGAGAACTGGGCTCCCAGGAATGCTTTCAGTTCTGGTCTCGGAGGTGAGATCTGTACTTTTTCACTAATAACTGTCTGGAGTGGACTGGTTGGATGTGCACAGAGCCCAGGAACAGAAGAGAAGCTAGGACAGGATCCTTCCAGTCTCCATCTGAGTCAGGAGCTATAATGCGACAAGCCAATAACTAGCAAGTGATCATCCTGAAATGGCCTGCTTTGGATTATTATATAATCTGTGACAGGTGCACTTTTATTAAGCAAGGCTATTGAGCATTTTAAGAAAGATTCATGCTATTAATATACTTTTCCTGTTATTAAACATATATAATAAGTAATAGCACACCCCTTTGGAGCAGATCTCTGTAGATCAACGAAACTGTACTTACTGTCTTATAGTGATGACTAAATAGATGACTTAAGTCTTTATGATGATCCTATAAGAATTCTTAAAATTATATCAGTGATTATTAAGCTCATCTCATTTATAGTGGGATTGCTATTAGATCCTTTTCTGATAGTCAAAACTGCTATTAGAACTCTGCCAGTCTCCCAAGTGTCACCAGGTAATTACTCTTAGTAACCATACTTTCTCCTACTCAAAGCTCATTCCAAATGGTTTTTAAAACAACTAACAAAAGATCATAAAAAGGGAACTAACAATTTATTATAGATGCTATGACAGAAGATAAAATGTTGACTGGCTTTATCTATACAAAATTTCACTTATAACTTAGTTTTGGTTTTTAAACCTTCAGTGAACCTGTGGAACTGGGATAGGTGATGGATGTTTAGCTAGATAATTATTCCTAATGTATATGCATGTAAACATTCTCTGTTGTAAACTTCTATTTCAATTTACTATTTGATTTTTTTGTGTGAACTTGTGATGAACTTTGTAACATGTGATCACAAAGAGAGGACATGTTAAAAAGGGAACTAACAATTTATTATAGATGCTATGACAGAAGATAAAATGTTAACTGGCTTTATCTATACAAAATTTCACTTATAACTTAGTTTTGGTTTTTAAACCTTCAGTGAACCTGTGGAACTGGGATAGGTGATGGATGTTTAGCTAGATAATTACTCCTAATGTATATGCATGTAAACATTCTCTGTTGTAAACTTCTATTTCAATTTACTATTTGATTTTTTGTGTGGACTTGTGATGAACTTTGTAACATGTGATCACAAAGTACTGAGGACAAAGAGAAGAGTATCATGGTGAGAGGAACAGAGGTGAGAAGAACTGAGCTAAGAAGAACTGAACTGTGAGAGGGAACTGACCTGAAGAGAAGTTTTTAGACAAAACACCTTTTAGACAGAATTGAACTCAAAAAGAACTTAGAGGTACAGGCATAGCTTTCAGACATACGGCATTGAGAGTAAGAGCATTCACCAATAGAAGGAGGGAAACTACACCCTGGAAAAAGCAAGATAGTAATCTTTGTTCATCAAACCCAACAGAAGATAACCACTCAAATATAAAAAAAAAGCGAAGAAGATCTCAGAAAATGGAAAAACCTTCCATGCTCGTGGATTGGCAGGATTAATATAGTTAAAATGGCCATCTTGCCAAAGGCAATCTACAGATTCAATGCTATTCCCATAAAAATCCCAACCCAGTTCTTCATAGAGCTAGAAAGAGCAATTCTCAAATTCATCTGGAATAACAAAAAACCCAGGATAGCTAAAACTATTCTCAACAGTAAAATAACTTCAGGGGGATTCAATATCCCAGACTTTAAACTCTACTACAGAGCAATAGTGATAAAAAAAAACTGCATGGTATTGGTACAATATCAGGCAAGCGGATCAATGGAATAGGATTGAAGACCCAGAAATGAACCAACACACCTATGGTCACTTGGTCTTCGACAAAGGAGCTGAAAGCATCCAGTGGAAAAGAGATAGTCTTTTCAACAAATGGTGCTGGTTCAATTGGAGGTCAGCATGCAGAAGAATGTGCATCGATCCATTCTTATCTCCTTGTACCAAGCTCAACTCCAAATGGATCAAGGACCTCAACATAAAACCTGACACACTGAAACTAATTGAAAAAAAAAAAACTGGGGAAGACCCTGGAGGACATGTGCACAGGGGAAAAGTTCCTGAATAGAACACCAATAGCTGATGCTCTAAGATCAAGAATTGACAAATGGGACCTCATAAAACTACAAAGTTTCTGTAAGGCAAAGGACACCATCAAAAGGACAAAACGTCAACCAACAGACTGGGAAAGAATCTTCACCAACCCTAAATCCGACAGAGGGCTAATATCTAATATATACAAAGAACTCAAGAAAGTAGAACCCAGAGATCCAAATAACCCCATTAAAAAGTGGGGTACGGAGCTAAACAAAGAATTTTCACATGAAGAACTTCGGAGAGCTGAGAAACACCTTAAGAAATGTTCAACATCATTAATCATTAGGGAAATGCAAATCAAAACAACCCTGAGATTTCACCTCACACCAGTCAGAATGGCTAAGATCAAAAACTCAGGAGACAGCAGGTGTTGGCGAGGATGTGGAGAAAGAGGAACACTCCTCCACTGCTGGTGGGATTGCAAGATGGTGCAACCACTTTGGAAATCAGTCTGGCGGTTCCTCAGAAAACTGGGCATGTCACTTCCTGAGGACCTTGTTATACCCCTACTGGGCATATATCCAGAGGATTCTTCAGCATGCAATAAGGACACATGCTCCACTATGTTCATAGCAGCCCTATTTGTAGTAGCCAGAAGCTGGAAAGAACCTAGATGTCCTTCAACGGAGGAATGGATACAAAAAATGTGGTATATTTACACAATGGAGTACTATTCAGCCATTAGAAACAATGAATTCATGAAATTCTTAGACAAATGGATGGAGCTGGAGAACATCATACTAAGTGAGGTAACCCAGTCTCAAAAGATCAATCATGGTATGCACTCACTGATAAGTGGATATTAGCCAAGAAACTTTGAATACCCAGGACATAATCCACAAATTAAATGATGTCCAAAATGAATGGAGGAGTGGGCCCTGGTTCTGGAAAGACTCAGTGCAAGAGTATAGGGGAATTCCAGAACAGGGAAGTGGGAAGGGGTAGATGGAAGAATAGGGGAACGGAAGAGGGCTTATGGGACTTGCGGGGAGTGGGGACCCAGAAAAGGGGAAATCATTTGCAATGTAAATAAAAAAAAATAAAAATGAAAATGAAAAAAACATGGGGTACAGAGTTAAACAAAGAATTCTCACCTGAAGAATAATGACTATTTTTAATTTGAAATAGTTTTCTTTTTTTGTGTTTTATAGAATCTTTTTTAAAAGATTTATTTATTTAAATGAGTACACTGTAGCTGTGTTTTAAATATATATCGAATAAAGCTGTGTTTTTTAAAAAAAAGCCAAAAATTACAGGAAGTAATAATCACTATTCCTTAATATCTCTTAATATCAATTCCCCAATAAAAAGACATAGAATAACAGACTGGATACATAAACAGGACCCTACATTTTGCTGCATATATGAAATACACCTCAGTGTCAAAGACAAACACTACCTTAGAGTAAAAGGCTGGAAGACAATTTTACAAGCAAATGGTCTCAGGAAACAAGCTGGAGTAGTCATTCTAATATCAGATAAAATTGACTTTCGACCTAAAGTCATCAAAGGAGACACAGAAGGACACTTCTTGCTGGTCAAAGGAAAAATCCACCAAGAAGAACTCTCAATTCTGAAATCTATGCTCCAAATGCAAGGGCATACTCATTTATAAAAGAAACTTTACTAAAGGTCAAAACACACATTGCACCTAACACAGTAATTGTGGGTGACTTCAACACTCCACTATCCTCAATGGACTGATCAGGGAAACAGAAACTAAACAGGGACACAGTGAAACTAATTGAAGCTTTGGACCAATTGGATTTAACAGATGTATATAGAACATTTCATCCTAAAGCAAAAGAATGTACTTTTTCTCAGCACCTCATGGTACCTTCTCCAAAATCAACCATATAATTGATCACAAGACAGATCTCAATAAATATAAGAAGATCAAACTAATCCCATGCCCCCTATCAGTTCACTATGGAGTAAAAGTGGTCTTCAATAGCAACAAAAACAACAGAAAGCCCACATACACATGGATGCTGAACAATACTCAATGATACCTTGGCAAATAAATAAATAAATAAATAAATAAATAACTCTTTAGAATTTAATAAAAATGAAGACACAACATACCCAAATTTATGGGACACAGTTAATGTCCCATAATGAAAGCAGTGCTAAGAGGAAAACTCATAGCCCTGAGTGCCTCCAGAAAGAGACTGGAGGAAGCGTATAGTAGCAGCTTAGCAGCACACCTGAAAGCCCTGGAACAAAATAAGCTAATTCATCCAGGAGGAGTAGAAGACAAGAAATCATCAAACTCAGGGCTGAAATCAATCAAGTGGAAACAAAAAAAAAAAAAACCATACGAAGAATCAACAAACTAAGAGCTGGTTCTTTGAGAAAATCAACAAGATAGATAAACCCTTAGTCAGACTAATCAGAGGAACCAGAGACAGTATCCAAATTAACAAACTCCGTGATGAAAAGGGAGACATAATAACAGAAACTGAGAAAATCCCCAAAATTATCAGACCCACTATAAAGGCCTTACTCAACAAAACTGAAAAATCTGGATGAAATGGACAATTTCTAGACAGATATTAGGTACCAACATTAAATCAGGATCAGATAAACAATCTAAACAGTCCCATATTCCCCAATGAAATAGAAGCATTCATTAATAGTCTCCCAACCTAAAAAAAAAAGTCCAGGACCAGATAGATGGGTTTAATACAGAGTTCTATCAGACCATCAAAGAAGACCTAATACCAAAACTCCTCAAACTATTCCACAAAATGGAAACAGAAGGAACCCTACCTAATTCATTCTATGAAGCCACAATTACTATAATACATAAATGACACAAAGACCCAACAAAGAAGTAGAACTACAAACAAATTTCCTTTATGAATATCAGTGCAAAAATACTCAATAAAATTCTTGTCAATCGAAAGCAAGATCACATCAAAATGATCATCCATTATGGTCAAATAGGCTTCTTCC
Source organism: Apodemus sylvaticus (assembly GCF_947179515.1). Lineage (NCBI taxonomy): Eukaryota > Metazoa > Chordata > Mammalia > Rodentia > Muridae > Apodemus > Apodemus sylvaticus. The sequence goes on along the minus strand of NC_067472.1, from coordinate 53,920,051 downwards.
CAGGGATGCATCAATGGTTGAATATAAAGGAATCCATCAACATAACCCACTATATAAACAAACTCAAAAAAACCACATGATCATTTCCTGGGTGCTGAGAAAGCATTCAAAAAAAAAAAAATCCAACACTTCTTCATGATAAAAGTCTCGGAAAGATCAGGAATTCAAGGCCCATACCTAACCATAGTAAAAAGCAATATACAGCAAACCAGTACCCAACATCATACTAAATGGAGAGAAACTTGAAGCAACCCCGTGAAATCAGGGACTAGATAAGGCTGCCCACTATCTCCATACCTATTCAATATACTACTCAAAGCCCTAGCCAGAGCAATTAAAAAATAAAAAGGGGTCAAAGGGATACAAATTTGAAAGGAAGAAGTCAAAAAATCACATTTGTAGATGATATCATAGTTTACTTAAGTGTCCCCTAAAATTCCATCAGAGACCTTTTACAGCTGATAAACAACTTCAGGAAAGTGACTGAATATAAAATTACAGATCGGTAGCCTTCCTTACTTAAAGAATAAACAGTCTGAGAGACAAATTAGAAAAACAACTCTCTTCACAATAGTCATGAATAATATAAAATATTGGTGTGACTCTAACTACACAAGTGAAAGATCTGTATGTCAAGAACTTCAAGTCTCTGAAGAAAGAAATCAAAGATCTCAGAACTTGGAAAGATCTGTCATGCTCATGGATTGGCAGAATTTATATAGTGAAAATGGCCATCTTCCCAAAAGCAATCTACAAATGCAATGCAATCCCCGACAAAATTCTAAATCAATTATTCATAGAGTTAGAAAGAGCAATTTTTAAATTCATCTGGAATAACAAAGAACCAAGCATAGTGAAAAAAAAATCTCAACAATAAAAGAATTTCAGACAGAATCACCATCCATGACTTCAGTGTACTACAGAACAATCATGATAAAAACTCCATGGTACTGGTACAGAGACAGGCAGGTAGATCAATTCAATAGAATTGAAGACCCTGAAATGAACCCACACACCCATGGTCACTTGATCTTTGACAAAGGAGCTAAAACCATCCAATGGAAAAAAGAATTTTCAACAAAGGTGCTGGTTCAACTGCCTGTTAGCATATAGAAGAATGCAAATAGATCCATTCTTATCCCCATGTACAAAACTCAAGTCCAAGTGGATCAAGAACCTCTACATAAAACCAGATACACTGAAACTAATAGAAAAGAAAATGGGGAAAATCTCAAACACATGGGCACAGGGGAAAAGTTCCTAAGGAGAATACCAATAGTTTCTGCTCTAAGATCAAGAACTGACAAATGAGATCTCATAAAATTGCAAAGCTTCTGTAAGGCAAAGGACACTCTCAATAGGACAAAATGGCAAACAACAGATTGGGAAAAGATCTTTAACAACCTTATATTCAATAAAAATCTAATATTCATTCTATACAAAGAACTCTAGAAGCTAGACTCCAGAGAACCACATAACCCTATTAAAAATGGGGTACAGAGCTAAACAATGAATTCTCAAATGAGGCATACCAAATGGCTGAGAAACAGCTAAAGAAATTTTCAACATCCTTAGTCATCAGGAAAATGCAAATCAAAACAACCTTGAGATTCGACCTCACACCAGTCAGAATGGCTAAGAACAAAAACTCAGATGTTTGCAGATGCTGGCAAGGATGTGGAGAAAGATGAACACTCCTCCATTGCTTGTCGGATTACAAGCTGGTGAAATCACTCTGGAAATCAATTTGGCTGTTTCTCAGAAAACTGGACATAGTGCTACCCGAAGACCCAGCTATACCACTCCTGAGAATATACCCAGAAGATACATTAGCATGCAATAAGGATATATATTCCACTATGGTCATAGCAGTTTTATTTATAATAGCCAGAAACTGCAAAGAACCCAGATGTCCCTCAATAGAGGAATGGATACAGAAAATATGGTACATTTACACAATGGAGAACTACTCAGTTATTAAAAACAATGAATTCACGAAATTCTTAGGCAAATGGATGGAAATAGAAAATATCATCCTGAGTGAGGTAACCCAGTCACAAAAGAACACATATGGTATGCCCTCACTGAGAAGTGGATATTAGCCCAGAGGCTCAGAATACCCAAGATATAATTTGCAGACCACACAAAGCCCAAGAAAAAAGAACAATGAAAAAAGAACAATGTATGGATACTTTGTCCCTTCTTTGGGACATTCATGGGAAGAAATAGACAAAATGTGGATCAGATACTGAAGGAAAGGTCATTCAGAGACTGCCCTTCCTAGGGTTGCATCACATATACAGTTACCAAATCCTGACACTATTGTGAATGGCAACAAGTGCTTGCTGACAGGAGTCTTATATAGCTGTCTCCTGAGAGACCCTGCCAGTGCCTGTCAAATAAAGAGGGGGATGCTCCCAGCCAACAATTGAACTGAGCACAGGGTCCCCAATGTAGGAGCCAGAGAAAAGACCTAAGGAGCTAAAGGGGTTTGCAACCCCTTGGAGGAAAAAAACATATGAACCAATCAGTACCGATAGAGATCCCAGGGATCACCAACCCAAGAGTACACATGGAGGGACCATGGCTCCAGCTACATGTATAACAGTAGAAGGATGGACTTGTGGGACATCAATGGGAGGAGAGGCCCTTGGACCTGTGAAGGCTAGTTGCCCTTGCTTACGGTATGCCAGGACAGGGAAGTGGGAGTGGGTGGGTTAGTGAGTAGTGGAAGGAGGTATGAGATATGGGGTTTTTGGAAGGGAAACCAGGAAAGGGGATAACATTTGGAATGTAAATAAAGAAAATATCTAATAAAAAACAAATAAATATTTCTTTCATCAGAGACTTGAACTTCTTGTCATAGAGATCTTTCACTTGTTTGGTTAGAGTCACGCCAAGGTATTTTATATTATTTGTGACTATTGTGAAGGGTGTCTTTTCCCTACTATTTCTCTTAGCCAGTTTATCCTTTGAGTAGAGGAAGCCTACTGATTTGTTTGAGTTAATTTTATATCCAGCTACTTCGCTGAAGCTGTTTATCAGATTTAGCTTTCTGGTGGAATTTTTGGGTCAAGTAAGTATACTATCATCTGCAAATAGTGATATTTGACTTCTTCCTTTCCAATATGTATCACTTTGACCTCTTTGAAGAGAACTTCAGACCAATTTCCCTTCCTTTCCAATATGTATCACTTTGACCACTTTGAAGAGAACTTCAGACCAATTTCACTTATGAACATTGATGCAAAAATACTCAATAAAATTCTTGCCAACCAAATCCAAGAACACATCAAAATGATCATCCACCATGATCAAGTAGGCTTTATCGCAGGAATGGAGGGTTGGTTCAATATACTGAAATCCATCAATGTAATCCACTACATAAACAAACTCAAAGAAAAAATTCAGGAGACAGCAGGTGTTGGAGAGGGTGTGGAGAAAGAGGAACACTCCTCCACTGCTGATGGGGTTGCAAATTGGTACAACCACTCTGTAAATCAGTCTGGCGGTTCCTCCGAAAACTAGGCACCTCACTTCCAGAAGATCCTGCTATACCATTCCTGAGCATATATCCACAGGATTCCCCACCATGTAATAAGGATACATGCTCTTCTATGTTCATAGCAGCCCAGAGGCTGGAAAGAACTCAGGTATCCCTCAACAGAAGAGTGGATGCAAAAAAGGTGGTATATCTACACAATGGAGTACTATTCAGCCATTAGAAACAATGAATTCATGAAATTCTTAGGCAAATGGATGGAGCTAGAGACCATCATACTAAGTGAGGTAACCCAGACTCAAAAGGTGAATCATGGTATGCACTCACTAATAAGTGGATATTAACCTAGAAAACTGGAATACCCAAAGCATAATCCACACATCAAATGAGGTACAAGAAGAAAGGAGGAGTGGCCCCTTGTTCTGGAAAGACTCAGTGAAGCAGTATTCGGCAAAACCAGAACGGGGAAGTGGGAAGGGGTGGGTGGGAGGACAGGGGGAGAGAAGGGGGCTTACGGGACTTTCGGGGAGTGGGGGGCTAGAAAAGGGGAAATCATTTGAAATGTAAATAAAAAATATATCGAATAAAAAAAAAAACAATTGTGGCTTCATAGAACGAGTTGGGTAGAGTTCCTTCTGTTTCTATTTTGTGGAATAGTTTGAAGAGTATTGGTGTTAGGTGTTCTATGAAGGTCTGATAGAACTCTGCACTGAAGCCATCTGGTCCCGTGCTTTTTTTGGTTGGGAGACTTTCTATGATCCTTTTTATTTCTTCAGGCGTTATGGGACTGTTTAGTTGATCTATTTGATCCTGATCTAGTTTTGGTGTCGGATATCTGTCTAGGAAACTGTCCATTTCCTCCAGATTCTCCAGTTGTGTTGAGTATAGGCTTTTGTAGTAGGATCTAATGATTTTTTGAATTTCCTCAGTTTCTGTTGTTATATCTCCCTTTTCATTTCTAAGTTTGTTAATCTGGATACTTTCTCTGTGCCCTTTGGTTAGTCTGGCTAAGGGTTTATCTATCTTGTTGATTTTCTCAAAGAACCAGCTCCTGGTTTTGTTGATGCTTTGTATGGTTCTCTTTGTTTCTACTTGATTGATTTCAGCCCCGAGTTTGATGGTTTCCTGCCTTCTACTCCTCCTGGGTGAAATAGCTTCTTTTTGTTCCAGGGCTTTCAGGTGTGCCATCAAGCTGGTAGTGTATGCTCTCTCCATTTTCTTTTTGGAGACACTCAGGGCTATGAGTTTTCCTCTTAGCACTGCTTTCATTGTGTCCCATAGATTTGGGTATGTTGTCTCTTCATTTTCATTGTGTTCTAAAAAGTCTTTAATTTCTTTCTTTATTCTTTTCTTGACCAACGTATCATTGAGTAGAATATTGTTCAGTTTTCACGTGTATGGCTTTCTCCACATGAATAGCCCCAATGTTTGGTACTGCAAGACAAAGTTCTGTAGATTGGGTGGGAGTGTTGTTGTTGGCCCTAGTGGAGAAAATACAGCTCTTTTTTTGGTTGATGGAAATGATATGCCTGTCAAAATGCCTAATTGCCTTCTAAAAATTTGTGTCCAAGCCCAAAGATGATTGCTGCTCTCCACCATGGTCAGGGGAGCGCCTTTTTGCAATGGACACCAGTTACTGCAAATGCTCAAAATTAGTCAAAATGTTAATGAGAATAAATAAGTACTACACTGATATGACTATCCAATATCCATCTCTAATTGGATGAAAATATACATGCATCTGTATCAAGCTCTCTAACGTGCAAGGAACAACGTGGAGAAGGGAGCAAAATGAATGTGAAACCCAAGTAAAGGTAAAACCTTGTTGAATGCTGTCCTCTATGCAAGTCATAGACATTACCTTTTGGAAATAAAAGCCATCAGTATTACCTTCAAAAAAAAAAGAATTGTGATTAATTTTTTCTATCATTTTTGATGTTAATTTTATATTTGACTGGTTATCTTCTTTGGGGTTTAATGAAAGAAGATTATTATTATGCTTTTTTCCAGAGTATAGTTTCCCTCTTTGTATTGGTGTTTTCCACCTATTATCCTTTGTAGGGCTGGGTTTGTGGAAAGATATTGTGTAAATTTGGTTTTGTCATGGAATATCTTGGTTTCTCCATCGATAATGATTGAGAGTTTTGCTGGGTATAGTAGTCTTGGCTGGCATTTGTGTTCTCTTAGAGTCTGCATGAGATCTGCCCAGGATCTTCTAGCTTTCATGGTCTCTGATGAGAAGTCTGGTGTAATTCTGATAGGTCTTCCTATGTATGTTACTTGGCCTTTTTTTCTTACTGCCTTTAGTATTCTTTCTTTGTTTAGTACATTTGGGGTTTTGATTATTATGTGACAGGAGGTATTTCTGTCATGGTCCAGTCTGTTTCTAGTTCTGTAGGTTTCTTGTATATTCATGGACATATCTCTCTTTAGGTTAGGGAAGTTTTCTTCCATAATTTTGTTGATGGTATTTGCTGGCCCTTTAATTGTAAATCTTCACTCTCATCTATGCCTATAATCCTTAGGTTTGGTCTTCTCAATGTGTCCTGAATTTCCTGGATGTTTTGCGTTACAAGCTTTTTGCATTTTGCATTGTGGAAAGATATTGTGTAAATTTGGTTTTGTCATGGAATATCTTGGTTTCTCCATCGATAATGATTGAGAGTTTTGCTGGGTATAGTAGTCTTGGCTGGCATTTGTGTTCTCTTAGAGTCCTCATGAGATCTGCTCAGGATCTGGACTGTTGAGTCCATGGTTTCTATGGTATCTTCAGCATCTGAGATTCTTTCTTCTATCTCTTGTATTCTGTTGTTAATATTTGCATCTATGGCCCCTGATTTCTTCCCAAGGTTTTCTATCTCTAAAGTTGTCTCCCTTTGTGCTTTCTTAGTTGTTTCTACTTCTGTTTATAGATCCTGGATGGTTTTGCTCAGCTCCTTCACTTGCTTGTTTGTGTTTTCCTGTAATTCTTTAAGAGACTTTGTGTTTTCTCTTTCATGACTCTTGCCTGTTGACCAAATTCTCCTGTATTTCTTTAAGTGATTTTCACATTTCCTCCTTATTGGCTTCTATCTTTTGACCCATATTCTCCTCAATTTCTTTAAATGATTTTTGTGTTTCCCTTGTAAGTGCTTCTAAGTTTTAATCATTTTTCTCCTGAATTTCTTTAAGAGATTTATTTATGTCCTTTATGTATTCCTCTAACAGCATCATGACCAGTGATTTTAAATTCAAATTTTGTTTTTCTGGTGTGTTGGGGTATCCAGGAGTTGCTGCTGTTGGAGAATTGGGTTCAGATGCTGCCATATTGCCTTGGTTTCTGTTAGTAAGATTCCTAGGTTTGCCTTTAGCCATCTAGTTCTCACTGGTGTTAGTTGGTCTTGTCACTGACTGGTGCTTCAACCTCCTGTGAGCCTCTAAGGCTATTTCCACGACACTGGATGACTGGGTTTCCCCTGGAACAGATTGCTGATGTGCTGCCTTCCTCTTGTGTGCTGTTGGAGCCCTGCTGTGTCTTGCCCCAACTAATGTTATACTTGGGTTGTCTCATTGAACCTGGTGCTTGCTCCCTGACTGCTCTGTCATGGAGTGAAGATGGTGGCAGGAAATCCTTCCAAATGCTGATCACCCCGTAGGGCACAGGACCCATGACCAGCTGGCACACAGACGAACTGCTGATCTGCCCAGGTGCTGGGCACAGGCAGACCCCTGGCAGTTTGTGCCCCCAGAGATCTTAAACTCGGGAAATCTCAGTTCCTGATGCTGCCTTTCTGCTCCAGCAGGCAGCAAAGATGGCAGCATGGAGTCACTTCCTGTGTTGATCCCCACGTAGGGCACAGGACCCACGACAGGCTGGCACACAGAGGAACCACCTATCTGCCCAGGTCCTGGGCGCAGGCAGACCCCTGGAGATTTGCACCTCCAGAGATCTTAAACTTGGAATATCTCAGTACCTGCTGCCTTTCTGCTCCTGTAGGCAGTGAAGATGGTGGCGGGGAGTCACTCCCTGTGCTGATCCCCACGTAGGACACAGTCCTAGTCTTGCAATTATAAACCTTCTGTTATGTATGTATGTAAAACATTCCCAATGATCCAATTATAAATCCTTAGGTAAGAGTTTATAGCATAATTTTAATATATTTTTTTCTTTTGAGAGTAGAGTGCAAAGAAATCACAGATTTCAGTATGCCCAGACACCAGGAGAGCCACCTAAGATCACGATACCAATGTTACAAAATATAATGGAGTGAGGAAGTACTATGGGGAGCCCATGTTAAGGTGTGCCTCTGAGAAATTATGCCATGAAATATATCTTGTATAAGAGGTTTATTTTGGGAAGTGAGAGGAAGTCTGAAGAAGGGCTAGAAACAAATGAGTGGACATGTAAACAGACAGACTCACAAGATCAGAGCCATAAGGGCAAAGATGAGGATGGGGCACAGAGAACGACAGAATGGGAAGAAATAACACTAGGAATAGAAAGAGAAAAACAAATAATTCTTAGCCATTAGAATTGCTTGACCCTGTAACCTTCAGTGCTGGTTGTCTTTTGGATTACTGGGAACAGGGGAAAATAAAAAAGCCAGCAGAGGCTGAGAGAAGAGATTGAATAAAGTGAGAGAAGAAGGCAGTTGATGCAGATGATATTGTTAGGAGACAGTTGAGCAAGGAGAATCTGAGATAGTTATATATCAGTTATATATATATATTGTCATGGTCAATGAAGTTTCTTTTTGCAGTAGGCAGTGGTTAGTGCAGAGACTCATAAGTTAATAATAAGTTAATGCAAGTGTTCAGAGTTAGATGAGCCATGTTTATCAATCTGTGACTATTATCTAGTCAGAATATGAGGGCTAGAGGATAGAGACGAGTGCTGAAAGAACCTTTTGACAATGACAAAGCTATTGTGCATATGAATTCACAGCTGCTGTTGTTAGTTTAACAAGCCCTGCAGGAGACCATGCCACTTCAAATATCAACATGAACATACCATTAGTCCCAATATTTGGGCTACTGAAGCAGGCAGATCTTCCTGAGTTTGATACCAGCCTGGTCTACAAAGTGAGTTCTAGGGAATTCAGTGCTACACAGAGAAACTCTTTCTCAAAAAAACCCAATAAAAATAGAAAAACTAAAAAGAAAATTATAAGGAAAAGTTAAGCATATTTTAATGACTATGAAAGGATTTTTATATGTAAAAACATGAAAAATAATTCAGTGATGAGTAAGTATCACCTGAAAATTCTAATCAAGAGATGAGATATGACCCCAACCACTGAATTCAGGTATCTATTTTCCTGAACATTTTACAGACTAAACAGTGTCACCTGGAGAGCTGAGTTTTCAATCTGTGTATGTACCTTCTGTCCTCCATAAATGCCTCCCAGGACTACATCTCACCCTGCAATAAACAGGTTAAATTCAGTCTCCCAGACTCATACCTATCATCCATTCTCAGGCCCTACTGGAAAATCAGACTAAAATGGAGGGTTTCATTTCAAGTTGGTACTGACTGAATCCCTTTACTCTCAGTCATGTTGACTTGCAACAGGTTTGTAATCTTTTGAACATTTGGGTTTGTCCAGACACTAGGCAGGACACTAGGAAGACTCCAGGGTTGAGCTTGTGAGAGCAACTCACAGCTTTCAATTCTACCACTTGGAAGCTGTAGCAGAAGTGACCTGTGATTCCTTTCTTTTCTGCAAGGTGCCATATTTTTCTTAGCATGCTTCGAGAGTACTGTCTTAAAGTGACACACTTGGCAAACTCCTTTCCTTTCCTTCCCTTCCCTTCCCTCCCTTCCCCTTCCCTCCCCTCCCCTCCCCTCCCCTCCCCTCCCTCCCCTCCCTTCCCTCCCCTCCCCTTCCCTTCCCTCCCCTCCCCTCCCTCCCCTCCCCTCCTCTCCCCTCCCCTCTTTTCCCTTCCCTCCCCTCCCCTTCCCTTCCCCTCTCTCCCTCCCCTCCCCTCCCTTCCCTTTCTGTTCTTTTGCTTTGCTTTGCTTTGCTTTGCTTTGCTTTGCTTTGCTTTGCTTTGCTTTGCTTTGCTTTGCTTTGCTTTGCTTTGCTTTGCTTTGCTTTGCTTTCCCCCCTTTTCTCTCCTCTGTGTCTCCTTCACAGGGTCATAAGAAAGCAACTATTTGTCTGGCATATTACCCAGAAGTATCTTTGATAGGTTTCCATTTTAATTCCCTCTACTTTGAGACAATTTGCTAATTTTTGTTTTGTTTTTGGTTAGTATTTGTGGAAGACATTTATTATGTTGATATTCTTCCTGACAACCAAACAAATGGTAAGTGTGGACATGAAGTAGGATTCTGTGTCTTCTTGAATTTCATACGGTTTTAATTTGAAAATATTTTCTGACTTTTTTAATTCTATTTTTCACCTCTCTCCTCAAGTTTTGACTTCTGTGTTACACACAGTGGTTTCAAGATATACTGTTCTTTTTCATTAAATATTCTATCTCAGTTTCTTTTGTATTGCATGTAGTGTGTTTGGGAAATCACTTTTTTTTAAACATTTATGGTGTATACTGTTTGTGTGGTTAGAGACTGTATCACAGTCTCAGAAGAGATTTTGATTTTCTTTGTTTACTTGTTCAGTCATAAAGGGTGGGGATGTTAGTATCCTGAACTTGCTAAAGCACCTTCACATACTCCTTTATAGCAAGGCCCCATTCAGGCTGGAGGATATGGACCTGTTTAGAACTTTAGGTATTAGGCATCCATAAAACCTCCACTTTTTCTTATCTTTCATTTTCTCCTGTGTCCTGATGTGGGACAAAGCCATGATAGCCTTACTGGGGAAAATATGGAAATATTCAGAGTGACATGAAGAAGAACCATTAATTACAAATGAATATGTGTTTTTGACTAGAATACAAGCTTGCACATTTGAATCATTGAAAAGATGTACTGCATTTCATGGCAGAAAGAGAGAAAAAATGGTGGATCTACTTTGGTGAAACTTATTTCAACCAGAAGTTTATTTCAGAATATGGAACTTGTCATAAAAATTACCATAGGTTGAATGGGGAAGATAGTGAATTGGGCAGTGAATAGCACATTGAGCAGGGATAGCAATGAGACAGAACAGTTTGTACAGCAGCCACAGAAGAAGCCAATGTTTGTCATCATCTTTGATAATTTTTATTTATGTCCACAAAAATGTGGAAATTACTTGCAGGTCAATGCAGGATGATGCTTGAACAAACACAGTACAGATTACTCTGTTAAATATTACCATTACTGAAAGTGCCATTTATTTATTCATTTGTTTGTTTCTTTGCTTATCAAAGTCCATTCAGTATAAAACTTGAGACTTAGGATAACAACAGACAGATGTCAAAATGCAAGGAGAGTAATTTATTGGTGCAAGACTGTGAAACCCTCACATTGAACAGGGAAAATCAGTTCATCTAGAAGAGGAAATCAATCTCAGGATAATAGGTGTCTATCCATGCATTCACACTACAGTCCAGTATAATTTGTGCCTAGAAATAAACAGAAATTAAAGTAAAAAAAATATGAGGAGAGTCAGGCAGCTCCTGGAGAAGAAAAGTTAACAAACACAAGAGTCTGTGAAAGGACATTGGAAAGAGAGAAGTGAAAATGCAAAAGTTGCTAAGAGGAAATACCATCAAATAATGCATATTAGTGGAAACTCTTTCCAAATTCAGATGAATACACTCTAAATGGATTCAATAGTGTATCTAAAGTCCCCAGCTTTCTATGGTCTCATTGTGATCAGGAGGGGACAGAGTGTGTCCTCTGCTCCCGAGGAATAGCTTTCTCTGATGATTTAGAATTGTGGCCTCTACTTTCCTTTCAATGGGATAATGAGGGAGCATGGGCAAAAGTGGGTAAGAAGTATTGGAAACAGGAGGTTCACAGGCTCCTGGCAGAACCAGCAAATTTGGTAGAGAAATGCATCTTGCCAATACTTTGCTCTTAAGGAGGTTGTCTCCAGCTTCTCCCCCCCCCCCATATTTGGGATTTTAATTTACCAAAATTTCCCATGGTATTCAATGAAGTTAATGTCCATTTATTTCTTAGATGTTAATTTCAGCAAAGTTCCCAGCAGACTGACAATAGTTAGCCATGAAATCTACTTTTATAGAACCCAATTGGTCCTTGTGAGGATGCCACTAGAGTGTTGTATTTAGGCTGAAACTCTAGAAAGAGACACCTATCCCAACTACTGTTTACAACTGAACTCAGTTCAGCAATGTATTAATGAAGCAACCTATCATTGATGTCCTGTCCTTTCCCACTATCAAGTATTCCCCCACAGAATGTCAGGTCAACTTCCTTTGTGGCCTTCTAAGAGTGTAAAGCAAAATGAACATACCCATCTCTCTGCTACTATAAATTTGTCTTCATCGCTCATCTGGTCCACACATCTCTTCACTTTTAGTTTTGCTTCAACAGCCGCTTGAGATGCATTGTATATCTCAAGTTCCTTCTTCACTTCTTTCTCACTATTTAATAATAAGCTTATGCTTTCATGGGCAACAGCTTCACAGAGCAGGTCGGTATTAACTGCAAAGTGTAAGAAGAAAGAGAAAGAGTTTACTTAATCAAAATTACTGTTTTGTTTTGCCATGTTTTCTTTTGTTCTGAAGATAGGGTTTTTCTGTATATCCTTGGCTATCTTGGAAAAACCTCTGTAGAGTACCCTGACACTCAGAGAGCCTCAACCTTACAAAGTTTCACCTGATTCTGACTCCTAGTGCCAGCACCACCTGGATGTTTTTCATTTATAATTTTATTTACATCTTTCTTTCTGATTGGACACTGCATAGTGGACTGACTATATAAGATATTGTGGTTCACTCTTGGAACTCCATGAATTCCTCAAAATCATACAGCAAAAGACTAAAAAAATATCATTGTTGGCTCTGTATGTTTCTATATTTTGGTCTACATCTATGACTTTCTAAGCATCTATGACTTCCCGCAATTCCCTATTTTAGCATTAAGTGTTTCAGGCCTGACTTAATCTTCAGTAGAATATTTACAAGTCTTGAAATGTTGAAAAAAGAATTGTTTGTGCCTTCCAACTTAACATTAATAACAGAATTGGAATTTTACAGGAGACAGGAAAAGTAAAAAGTGAGTAGACTCTATGTCTAGAGGAGTAAAATTCTGAAATTGGCAGAATTAGGTCATGGCATCATGTACAGTTCAAGGTAAAAAGCTAAAGTCACAAGAGTTGATCACTTTTGATTCACACAAGAACACATCTGGGAACCTGGAAAAAGCTTTGATTTTGTACAATGAAGCTCAGATTCTAGGAAGGGTGAGTGGACAAACTGATACCTATCTTATGGATTGTAAAGATCTATGATAAATATTTGAATAGAACTGAAGAAATCAACTTTCCTAATCTAGGCTCCATTTTTTCATAAAACCTCTTCAAAACAAATAAATAAGAAAAACTGAATCTTCACAGATATCCTGGGCTAGCCTCAGACACAAGTTGCTCATGTTTTAACCTCATCTATCTTAGACCACAGGGATGTGCCATCAGATCCAGTTTTCCCAGGAACATGTCAATATTGTGCATAGGAGATGCCTGAATACGTTCTAGTATGAACTTTAAGCAGATTCTGTCAGACTGTAGGAAAAAAAATGTAGGCTATAGAATCAGAAAAGCCTAGGTAGACAGGAGTTATAGAAAGGAAAGAGAGAGCAACAGCCCATGAGAAATTGGTTCATTTTGAAGGCACAAGCTACCTATGAACATTCTGTTTATGTGTAAATGGATTTTCTATGAAAATGAGTTAATTAGATAAACAGACATCACACTGGTAATAACTACACAGTATATATCATCCAGGGCACTGACTAGACTAATTTGACCTGCTTATCCTCATAGTCTTGTTGAAAGAATTGAAGATGTATGATTTACAGATTCAGAGAACATTGACTGTTGGGAACAAAGACCTCTCTCAAGTCATTTTCCTATATACAAGAAAGTGAAAAATAATACAACAAACTGAATTGCTTTAATAAAAAATAATTCCCAAACTTTGTTCCTAACGGCCTTTTTGCCTCTTTCCATACCCTCAGCCCCATCAACATTCTTACATAGAAAAAAATTGGTTGAATATATTTGGGATTTTTTTAAAGGATAGCTAATAAAAGGGGTTGGGAGAAATATTAAATTATTGTTTTTTTCTGACCTCAAGTTAATCACACAGAAACTTACCAATTGTTCAAAGAGGCAAACTTACCAGGAGCTGTGGCTGGATTAATCATCAATAATACTCACCTTCATAGCAACAAACAGCCAGAATGATCAGGAGACACAGGCTCAGCTTCATGGTGCTCACTTCACTTTTAGGCTTAGCAAATGGTGAGCAAATGGACTCTCCCAAATCCTGTGGGGATCAGAGATATTTATACATGGTGAGGCTTACAAGTCCTGCCCTCAGGCAAGTGGCTACGCACAAAGTTTGTGACTATTAACATTACAATATTAAGCACAATTTTTATAAGAGAAATTATTTGCTAATTCTCTCAACAAAACATTTGCACAAGGAAAATTAAATAAACATTCAGTCAATGTGGATTAAATTATGTTTACTTTGTATATTAATGATTTGATTCATTCCCATGTGTGGCTAAGTTCTAGTTCTTTCTTTCTATAGATCATGAAGCAAAAGCACGGATTTCAGTGGGATCCAATGCCCATGGTGCTAACTAGAAGTTTTGACCTTAAATATACCACCATTTTTCCTTCCTTCCTTTCTTTCTCTTTCCTTATTTCCTTCCTTCATTCTTGCCATGTATATGTGTATGCTACAGTGTACAAATGTAAATCAGGGGATAACTGTGTGAGTTCTTTCCTTGTACAGTCTGTGCCTCAGGAATTGTGCTTAAATGGTTGGACTTGGCCACAAACGTGTTTCTGCACCAACTAACATGAAAGGCCCTACTTATTTATCTTGAAAAAAATTTATGAGTCACTGCAAGAGCCAACAGACTTGAAGATATTATGATAAGACTACAATCTAATATGTCTTCCAGGTTTAGTCACTTCTTTGAGGCTTGGGCAGGCACTTTCTCACTGAACTATGTTCTATCCCTCAGCTAATATTTTAGCGACTTTTTGAATGCTTTTTATCATGAAAATGTGCACAGCACAGAGAAGGACTTCTTTCAAGATGTCACCTAAGTGTCTACCTCTACTCATGTGTCAGTATATGAAGTCTAACAGAAGCCTGGGAACAGGACAGCCATCACTATTATCTCGCACCATGTTTCTCTTCAAAAACATGGTGGTCATTGATAGAGCCTATGATTGAATCATCTTTTGAATGTGGTTTTAGAACAGGTGAGACATAAAATCTTCCCAATACATGTGAAGGAAGCTGGATGCATGTAGTTTCTTAACTCCATTTTTAATTCTCCAGCAAGCTGCTAAAGGAAAGAAAAATTTAGACCAGAAACATGAGTGCTTTATGTGTCCCCTCATTGTCCCTTTAAACACTGTTTCACAAACATGCTTTTTCTTTACCCAGTTACCATTAATCATTATCCAAAGAATGGCTGACAACAACTGTCCAGATTAAAGAAATATAAAGTCATCTAGTGATTGCCAATGATGGCAGTCAAAAGACCACAGGAATATACCTTGGCTCCAATAAACCTATAAACCTGGTAAAACTCTTACATCTGAACATTCATAGATCTGTAAAGTAGCAGAATATAAAATTAATGCATAAAAGTCAGTAGCATTCCTATAACCACAATGTATAAGAAAATGTTAGAGAAACAATTCAACCCTCAGTATATGTTTTAAAAACTTGTGAATTAAAACAGGCAGATCTGTACCAAGGAGTTGACACTGCTACAGCCCTCCACACTCCAATCCCACCCAGGGAAAGCTTGACCCCCAGGAATGCTGACACACCCGGGCTCACAGTTAAGACCGCCACTACTTCCCCAATACCTGGCCCAACAGAGACCTGCCAGGGGCCCAGGAAATGCAGAAACCACAGGACGACTGGGGATGTGATCCTTCCAGTTTCTATCTGTGCCTGGGAGCTGATGCTGGAGTGCTGATACACCTAAGCTCACAGGCTCACAGGTTCATAGACAGTTTAAGCTCCAGGAGTGTGTGGAAATCCAGCCCCACAAAGGACACAAGATGTAAAACTCCAACACAAGAAGGGAAGATACACCCATGGAAAAGCAAGAAATTAATTTTCTTACAACAAACCAAAAAAAAAAAAAAAAAAGAGCTACACAAACATAATTCCACCTCTACCCTCAAAAATAACAGGAAATAACTATCATTGGTCCTTAATGTCTATCAACATTAATGAACTCAATTTCCCAATACAAAGACATAGGCTAACAAACTGGAAATGTAAATAGGAACCAGCATTTTGCTGCATACAGGAACCATATCTAGTGACAAAAACAGATACTACCTCAGAGCAAATGGCTCAAAAAATATTTTCCAAGCAAATGGTCCAATGAAACAAGCTGGAGTAGCCATTCTAATATAGAATAAAATCAATTTTCAACTAAAAGTTATTTAAAAAGATGAGGAAGAACACTTGATACTAATCAAATGAAAACACTACCAATATGAACTCACAATTTAGAACATCATTTCCCCAAATGCAAGGGCACCCACATTTAAAAGAAACATTACTGAAGCTCAAAGCACTCATTGAACCTCACACAATAATAGTGAGAAACATTAATACCACATTCTCACCAATGGACACATCATAGAAACAGAAACTAAACAAAGACACATTTAAAACAAACCGAAGTTATGAACCAAATGGATTTAACAGATATATACAGAACATTTCATCCTAAAACAAAAGAATATACCTCTTTCTTAGCACTACATGGTACCTTTTCCAAAACTGACTATATAATTGGACACAAAACAAACCTCAACAGATACAAGAAGATTGAAATTATCCCATGCACCTATCAGATTACAGTGAACTAAAGCTGGTCTTCAATAATAATAAAATCAACAGAAAATCTACATACACATGGAAGCTGAACAATGCTCTACTCAATGATAACTTGGTCAAGGAAAAATGAAGAAACTTAAGACTCTTTAGAATTCAATGAGAATGAAGGCACAATCTGCCCAAACTCATGGGACACAATGAAAGCAGTATTAAAAGGAAAACTGATAACTCTGAGTGCTTCTATAAAGAAATTGGAGAGAGTATACACTAGCAACTTAATAGCGCATCTGAATGCTCTAGAACAAAAAGAAGCAAATAGCCCCAAGAGGAATAGATGGTAGGAAATAATCAAACTCAGGGCTGAAATCAACCAAGAGGAAACAAAGAGAACTATACAAAGTATCAACAAAACTAGGAGCTGTTTCTTTGAGAAAATCAACACTATAGATAAACACTTAGCCAGACTAACCAGAGGGTACCTAGACAGTATCTAAATTAACAACATCAGGAATAAAAAGGGAGAAAACAACAGAAACTGAGAAAGTTCAAAAATCATCAGCTCCTACTACAAAACTCTATATTCAACAAAAGTGGAAAATCTAAATGAAATGGATTATTTTCTAGGCAGGTACCAAGTAGCCAAGTTAAATCAGGATCAGATAAATCATCTAAGTTTTCCCATGACCACTAAAGAAATAAACACAATCATTAAAAGTCAACTAATCAAAAAAGGCTCAGGACCATATGGGTTTCATGCAGAATCCTATTATGCCTTCAATGATGACCTAATATAAATACTTTTAAACTATGACCCAAAATAAAAACAAAAGGAACACTAATCAATTTTATCTATGAAACCACAGTAAGTCTGATTATCTAAACCCCACAAGGAATCAACAAAGATAGAGAACTTTAGGCCAGTTTCACTCATGAATATTGATGCAAAAATCTCAATGAAATTCTTAAAAATCAAAACCATCATTCAAAATCAAAATAATCATTCACCATGATCAAGTAGGCTTTATCCCAGGGATGCAGGAATAATTCAATATAAGAAAATCCCTCAATGTAATCCACCATATAAACAAATTCAAAGAAAAAAAAACGTATTATCATATTAGATGCTGAAAAAAAAGCATTTGAGAAACAAAATACAACACCCCTTCATGCTAAAAGTCTTGAAAAGACCAGGAATTCAAGGCCCATACCTAAACATAATAAAAGTCATATATAGCACAACAATAGCAACATCAAACTAAATGGAGAGAAACTTGAAGCAATCCCACTAAAACAGGGACTAGACAGGGCTGCCCACTCTTTCCCTACCTATTCAATATATTACTTCAATTTCTAGCCAAAGCAATTAGACAACTATAGGATATCAAATGGATACAAATTGGAAAGGAAAAAAAAATCAAGATATCACTATTTGTGGATGATATGGTAGTATATTTAAGTGACTTCCACCAGAGAATTCCTACAGCTGATAAACAGTTTCAGCAAAGTAGCTAGATATAAAATTAATTCTAACAAATCAGTAGTATTCCTGAACTCACAGGATAAACAGACTGTGAAAGAAATTATGGAAATAAAAACTTTCAAAGTAGTCACAAGTAATATAAAATATCTTCATGTAACTCCAAAGAAGAAAGTGAAAGATCTATATGACAAGAGATTCTCTGAAGAACAAAATCAAAGAAGACCTCAGAAGATGAAAAGATTCCCAATGCTCATGAATGGTCAAGATTAATGTAGTGAAAATGGCCATTATCTCAAAAGCAATATACAGATTCAATGCAGTCACCATCAAAATTTCAACTCAATTCTTCACAGAGTTAGAAAGAGTAATTCTCACCCTCATCTGGATTAACAAAAACTCTAAGACAGTGAAATCAATTCTCAACAATAAAAGAAGATCTAGGAGGATTGCCATCCTTGGCCTCAAGCTGTACTACAAGCAATAGTAATAAAAATGACATGGTATTGGTACAGAGACAAATTGGTCGATCAATAGAATAGAATTGAAAATTCAGAAATAAAACCACACATCTATGGTCACTTGAACTTTGAAAAAGAGGGTAAAACCATCCAGTGGGAAAAAGACAGCATTTTCAACAAATGGTGTTGATCAGCATGTAGAAGAAAGGAAATTGTTCCATTTTTATGTCCTTGTACAAAGCTCTAGTCCAAGTGGATCAAGGACTTCCACATGAAACAAGACACACTGCATCTATGAAAAGAGAAAGTGGTGAAGAACTTTGAACACTTAGGCACAGGGAAAAGTTTCCTGAACTGAACACCAATGGCTCATGTTCTAATATCAACAATTGGCAAATAGGACCTCATACAGTTGAAAACTTTTTTGTAAGGCAAAGGACACTCTATTGATTTTAAGAGATATTAAAGAGTAGTGGTTATTGCTTCCTATCATTTTTTATTTTAATTTTATACATGTGTGGTTATCTTCTTTGGGTTTGATGAAAGAAGCTTAATATCCTGCTTTTTCCAGGGTATAGTTTCCTTCATTGTAATGGTGTTTTCCCCCCATTATCCTTTGTAGGGCAGGGTTTGTGGATAGATATTGTGTAAATTTGGTTTTGTCATGGAATATCTTGGTTTCTCCATCTATAGTAATTGAGAGTTTCACTGGGTATAGTAGTCTTGGCTGACATTTGTGTTCTCTTAGAGTCTGCATGAGCTCTGCCCAGGATCTTCTAGCTTTCATGGTCTCTGGTGAGAAATCTGGTGTAATTCTGATAGGTCTTCCTTTATATGTTACTTGGTCTTTTTCTCTTACTGCCCTAAGTATTCTTTCTTTGTTTAGTACATTTGGGGTTTTGATTATTATGTGACCGGAGGTATTTCTGTTCTGGTCCAGTCTGTTTGGAGTTCTGTAGGCTTCTTGTATATTCATGGGCATCTCTCTCTTTAGGTTAGGGAAGTTTTCTTCCATGATTTTGTTGAAGATATTTGCTGGCACTTTAAGTTGTAAATTTTCACTCTCGTCAATGCCTGTAATCCTTAGATTTGGCTTTCTTATTGTGTCCTGGATCTCCTGGATATTATGGGTTACAAGCATTTTGCATTTTCTTTAACTGTTGAGTCCATGGTTTCTATAGTATCTTCGGCATCTGAGATTCTTTTTTCTATCTCTTGTATTCTGTTGTTGATATTTGTGTCTATGGTCCCTGATTTCTTCCCAAGGTTTTCTATCTCCAAAGTTGTCTCCCTTTGTGCTTTCTTAGTTGTTTCTACTTCTGTTTTTAGTTCCTGGAAGTTTTTGATCAGTTTCATCATTTGCTTGTTTGTGTTTTCCTCTAATTCTTTAAGAGATTTTTGTGTTTCCTCTTTCATGACTTCTGCCTGTTGATCAAAGTTCTCCTGTATTTCTTTAAGTGGGTTTTGCATTTTCTCCTTATTGGCTTTTGTATTCTCCTGAATTTCTTTCAATGATTTTTGTGTTTCCCTTGTAAGGGCTTCTAATTTTTGATCCATTTTCTCCTGAATTTCTTTAAGTATGTCTTTCATGTGTTCCTGTACTAGCATCATGACCAGTGATTTTAAATCCAAATCTTGTTTTTCTGGTGTGTTGGGGTATCCAGGACTTGCTATTGTTGGAGAATTGGGTTCAGATGCTGCCATAATGCCTTGGTTTCTGTTAGTAACATTCCTATGTTTGCCTTTAGCCATCTAGTTCTCCCAGGCATTAGATGGTCTTATTGTCACTGGCTGCTGCTTCAACCTACTGTGGATCTTTAAGGTTATTTCTGCAACACTGGATGACTGGGTTTCCTCTGGCACAGAATACTGATATGCTGCCTTCCTCTTTTGTGCCTTTGGAGCCCTTCTCAGTCTTTCCTCAAGCAATGTTATACTTAGGTTGTCAAGGTCAATCAGGTGTTCTCTGTCTGCTCTATTATGGAGCAAAGATGGTGTGGTGGGGGTCACTCCCCCTGTTGATTCTCACATAGGACACAGGTCCCGCGATGGACTGGCTTGCAGATGAACCACCTATATGCTCAGTTCCTGAGTGCAGGCAGACCCCTGGAGATTTGCACCCCCAGAGATCTAAAGCTCAGGGTGATCCAGTACCTAGTGACCCTTTTCTGTCCCAGCAGGGAGCGCATATGGCCACAGGGAATCTCTTCCTCTGCTGCTCCCTGGGCAGGAAACAGGTCCCACTCCCAGTGGGCTGGCAGACAAACCGCCTATGTGCTCAGTTCCTTGGCACAGGCAGACCCCTGGTGGCTTGCACCAACAGAGATCTAAAGCTCAGGGTGATACAGTACCTAGTGACCCTTTTTTGTTCGACAGGCAGCGAATATGGCCGCGGTGCTTCTCTCCTTCTGCTGCTCTCTGGGCAGGACATAGACCCCACTCCAGGTGGGCTGGCAGACAAACCGCCTATGTGCTCAGTTTCTTGGCGCAGGCAGACCCCTGGCGGTTTGCACCACCAGAGATCTAAAGATCAGGTTGATACAGTACCTAGTGACCCTTTTCTGTCCCGGCAGGCAGAGAGTGTGACTGCGGGGCTTCTCCATAAAGGACACTCTAAATAGGACAAAATGGCAACCTACAGATTGGGAAAAGATCTTTACCAACCCTACATCCAATAGAAGGTTAACATCAAAAATATACAAGGGACACTGTAAATAGGGCAAAATGGCAACCTACAGAATGGGAAAAGATCTTTACCAACCCTACATCCAATAGAGGGCTAACATCAAAAATACACAAAGAACTCAAGTAGTTAGACACCAGAGAACCCTATTAAAAATGGGATCCAGAGCTAAACAAAGGATTCTTAGCTGAGGAATCTCAAATGGATGAGAAGCACCTAACAAATGTTCAACAGCCTTTTTCATCAGGGAAATGCGAATCAGAGTGACCCTGAGATTCCACCTCACACAGGTTATAAAGGGTATGGTAAAAACACATGTAACAGCAGATTCTGGCTAGGCTGTAGAGAAAGAGGAACTCCTCCATAGATTGTGGAATAGCAAGCTGGTTAAACCGCTTTGGAGAACAATCTGGCAATTCCTCAGAAAATTACAAATTGTTCTACCTGAAGATCCAACTCTACCACTACTAAGCGTATACACAAAAGATTCTCCAACAAGGACATGTCTTCCATTGTATTCATAGCAGCCTTATTTATAATAGGCAGAATCTGGAAAGAATCCAGCTGTCCCTTAGCAGATGAATGGATGCAGAAAATGTGGTACATTTACACATTGCAGTACTACTCAGCTACTAAAGACAATGACTTCATGAAATTTGCAGGCAAATTGATGGAACTAGAAAATATCTCGCTGAGGTAACCCAGATTGAAAAGGACACTAATAAGTGGATATTAGCCCAAAATCTCAGAATACCCACAATACAATTTCCAGACCATATGAAGTTTAACAGGAAGAAAGACCAAAATGTGGTGATCCTACTTAAAAGTGGGAACTAATAATTATGGGAAGTAGAGGTAAGGAGAGACCTAATAGGGAGAGAGGAGGGGGAAGGAAAAAAGGGGAGGAGGATCAGGCATCAAAGGAGTCCAGAGGTTCAGGAAAATGAATAGAAATAGGTAACGTTGGGGAATGGGAAACAAGGGGCGGGGGCAGCTACTAGAAAGTCCAAGACACCATGAAAATGAGAAGTTCCCAGTACCCAACAAGGATGACATTTAACTGAAATACCCAACAAAGGGGAGAGAGAACCTGTAGAGAACACTTCCAGTAGATAGGCATGGCCCCTAGTTGAGAGATGGGGCTACCCAAACATCTCAAAAATTTTAACCCAGAATTCTTCATGTCTAAGGGAAATGTAGGTACAAAAACAGAGCATAAACTAAAGGAAAGGCCATCTAGATACTTCCCCATCTTAGGATCCATTCCATCTGCAGACATCAAATCCCAACACTATTACTGATGCCAAGAAGTGCTTGCTAACAGAAGCATGGTATTGCTGTCATGTGAGAAAGTCTGACATTACTGACTAATACAGATACAGATACTCATAGTCAAGCATTGGACTAAGCCTGGGTATCCCAATGGAAGAGTTAGGGGGAGGACTGAAGGACCTGAAGGGGTTGCAACTTCCTTGGAAGAACAACAATACCAACTAACCCGACCACCCCTCGCCCCGAGCTCTCAAAGACTAACCAACCAACCAAAGTGTATACATGAATGGGTCCATGGCTCCAACTATATATGTAGTACAGGATTGCCTTTTCTGGCATCAGTAGGAGGGGAGTCCCTTGGTCCTGTGCAGACTTCATGCCCCAGCCTAGGGGAATGAGAGAGCTGAGATGGGAGTGGAGGAGCACTCTGTTAGAAGCAAAGTGTAAAGGGGATGAGATGGAAGGTTTTCAGAGGGGACACTGTGAAGGGAAAGAACATTTGAAATAACAATAAATACAACAACCATTCTTTTGCTCCTTCCGGATCTCTACATCTTCTTCCTTTTGTTCTTTCTGGCTGCATTCCACTTATCACTCTCTTATTTTTTTTAAGTTGCCATATAATTTCTAAGTTATTCCACTCTGCATTCTCCTTCAAATCTTGCTCTCTCCTCCTGCTCTGATGTAACAAAACTCTTGTTCCCCAATGCCTTACTCCCAATGCTATGCCCTCCAGTGTCTCGTCTTTGTATCTTTTCTATGCCCTCTAATTCCTAGTCTTTTTTATCTTTTCTATTAGAATACACCACATGGGTTTTCCAAGTAGCACTTTTTGTAAAAAAGTTCACCAGAAATTCAAACATAAATTCAAATCATAAATTGAATAAAAAGTTTATAATAGAGAATGTTCACATGCATATCCATTAATTATCTGGCTAAACATTCCTCATCTGTCAATCTATAGGATCCTAGAGAGTTAAAGACTATAACTAAGTTATCGTTGAAGTTTTGTATAGATACACTTAATCAATATTTTATCCTTGCACCTGTAATAGTTAGTTCACTTTTTATAATCTTTGGTTAATTGTTTTACAACCTCTTGGAATGTGCTCTAAGTTGTAGATGCATGCTTGCTATCTCAGAAACAATTAACTCATGACACTTGAAGACTGGCAGAACTCTCAATGCAGTTTTGACATCAGAAACAACTTAATAATAGTCTTTTATAAAAGATCTTAACAATTGATATCATAATTTTAGGAATTATTATAGGATCATCATTAAGAATTAATAAATTATCTATTTGTATATATACCATTGCTATAAGACAATACATCTTCATTGTTCTGCAGAAATCTGATCAACGAGTGGGCTAATACTAGTGACTATTATATGTATATATATATATAACAGGAAAGCATGTTAATAGCAAGGATTTTTCCTAAAATGGATTCTCTTGGCCTTGCCTAGAGTAAATCCATCATTAACTATTATGGTCCATGGTGGAACAATCTCAGTGAGATCATCTGTTAGTTTTTAGCTTCTCCTTGATGGCTCCTTGTACAGTAGTTTATGCTCTAAGAGCAAAATAAAATATTTGATGAGGAACAATCATATTAATATGACCATTAGCCCCTGTAAGACTTGTTACATAGATTAACATTTTTTGGCACATAACAGTCCCAGCCATATTTAATAGTGGGAAATAATATTGTCTGTGGGACATTTTGTCGCAATGATTCAAGCAGTGACAAAAATCTACATACCTATAAAAGGAAACATTATCATGTTAAATGATATTTCAGGTTTTCTGATTATAAGTTACTGATATGTATCTGTTTCACAGTATATGGGATCAGGAAATGCCATATTTCATTACTTTGTCTTGTCCTGTGGTCCTCTGATTCTGGTCCACACTCACCTACCATGCATCATATGTCTTCCTCTTACACATTTTTGCAATTGAATTGGTTCTTCCTTAAATGCACAGAGTCCAAAACCCATGCTATGAATGCTTAATTAGGCCAGATATTTCTTTTTTATTGGTTATTTTATTTATTTACATTTCAAATGTTATCACCCTTCCTGGTGTCCCCTCCACAAACACCCTGTCCCTTCTCTCTTCCACCTTCTATGAGGGTGCTCCCCCACCCACTCACCTACACTCACCTCACTGCTCTAGCATTCCCTTATACTGGAAAAGCAAGTCTCCACAGAATCAAGGGCCTCCCCTCCCATTGATACCAGATAAGGTAGGCCAGATATTTCAGAAGAGACATCTTGACATGGAGACCCTTGTATCACATTAAGATCTCTGCTGTGGATGTCACAGAGACCTTTCCTTCATAGGTGTATTGGCTAGTTTTGTGTGTCAACTTGACACAGGCTGGAGTTATCACAAAGAAAGGAGCTTCAGTTGCGGAAGGGCCTCCATGAGATCCAGCTGTGGGGCATTTTCTCAATTAGCGATCAAGTGGGGAGGGCCTCTTGTGGATGGTACCACCTTCGGGCTGGTGCTCTTGGGTTCTGTAAGAGAGAAGGCTGAACAAGCCAGGGGAAGCAAGGCCATCCCTCCATGTCCTCTGCATCAGCTCCTGCTTGAGTTCCAGTCCTGACTTCCTTTAGTGATGAACTGCAATGTGGAAGTGTAAGCTCAATAAACCCTTTCCTCCCCAACTTGTTTCTTGGCCATGATGTTTGTGCAGGAATAGAAACCCTGACTAAGACAAATATAGGCCATCACTGTATTTGTATCAATCCTAGAATCTGTGTTTCTTAGCTAAAGTGGTCATTGTTTAGTCCATCTATATTATATATAGCATTGGCCATTACTTGGCATCTAAAGGCACAGTTGACAAGAATTCTGTCAATTATCTACCCATAACAGCCCATACACAGCATACAGAAAGAACCTCCATATCTATTATATCCCTCTTGGATTCAGAAATCCAGGATAACAACCATACCCATGTCCCCAAGATGATTTCTGTTCTTTGATTTAAAAAATAGTTGACTTTCCCATTTGTGTGAATTCACAGAGGCAAAAGGGCTTGGGGTGAATCGAGACAACTTATGAATACAACCTTCTATTGGAGAAAAAATGCATTCGCCTCAATATTAAGTTCATGGAACAGTAAATATCTCCCACTTCAGTGCACACACACACGGTGCTTTATATTTCAACTAACTCAGTCATGATACATGAGTCTTTCTAAGCTTCACAAGAGTCTGAAAACTCAGGAGTAAAAAGAAGCTTTCGTTTAAAGACAGGCATCTTCAGAGTCCAAGGACAATGACAGGCTTGTTTGTCTGTTTTCTTGCTTGCTTTGACAGTACCACACTACATGGCCCAGCATAACCTTGAACTTAGGATAAGTCAGACGTTACTCACCTCACAGAATTACAGAGGAGACTCCGAGCATAGAAATGTTAATATTTTAAAGAAAACAAAGAAGTTGAGCATATTATGTCCAAAAGAGTAAGGAAAAATCAAACAGGAATCAAGAAACCCCTCATTCTAGGGAGCAGTTCATTGTCAAGACTGTCATTCATAAGGACACTGTCATTCAAAAGGAACTAGAAAGGGAAGGTCTGAGATCCTGGATCTCAGCTAAGATGTGTAGAGTCTGCTGGGCCACTTTTCTCTGTGTTCTTAAACCCATTTTCTGTAAGGTATATTTACCAGTGGGACATATGTGAGGATTCTGAATCAGACCACCTGTTTTCATTTTGTGGCTACACTGTTGTCTGACAGTGTAACACTGAACAAGAATGTCCTTTGTGACTCCTTAAAAACTGTAAGAATGTTCTCAGTGGAACAAGGATCCTTCTATAAATTTGGTCACATAATAGGCCAAAAGTCAAGCCTTAAACACAAATTTAGATAAATATAGAAAAGTATATAAACACTTGAAGCTTGAACAATGACAGTTTCCTTTAAAAATTATTATTTTATGGAAATGTGTATTTTGCTTTGTTCTGTTTTTTTAATTTTTATTATTTTTTTTACATTCCATATTTTATTCCCCAACCCACCAATCCCTATCCCCGCCAGACCATTCCACATCCCATAGTTCCTCCCCTCCCCCTATCATCATGTGGATGTCCCTA
Source organism: Apodemus sylvaticus (assembly GCF_947179515.1). NCBI lineage: Eukaryota > Metazoa > Chordata > Mammalia > Rodentia > Muridae > Apodemus > Apodemus sylvaticus. The sequence continues at coordinate 53,893,598 of NC_067472.1, read as the reverse complement.
CCCCCACCCCACTTAACCTCTAAACTCCCTGGGGCCTCCAGTCTCTTGAGGGTTAGGTGCAAAATCTCTGAATGAACACAGACCCAGCACTTCTCTACTGTATGTGTCCTAAGGGCCTCATATCAGCTGTATTTTGCCTTCATGTATGTCAGTGCTTCATGTGGTCTCCTTGTACCTACAGATGCCAGAAAAGGAACTGTCTGGAACTAGATTTACAGGCAATTGTGGGCTACCATATAAGTACTAGTAGTTAGAGCTGGATCCTATGAAAGAGCAACCAGTATCTATAGACATATAGGCAAACATGTATCTCCTTCACAGTATGTGGGAGCAGAATATATATGTGTGTGTGTGTGTGTATGGATATGGATATAGATGGATAGATAGATAGATAGATAGATGATAGATGATAGATAGATGGATAGATAGATAGATAGATAGATAGAGAATGTTGATCATACATAAACCTCACTCAACCCTTCCAAATCCCACAAGACCCCTGTATTTATCATCCTCCCTCCAGTATCCTTTTTTTCCTTTATTGTTTTTTTCTTTCCTTTTTTTTTTTTGTTCCTACCTACTGAGTACAATTAGTACTAAACATATGCAGTTGGTCATGGTGCAACCCACATCCCTAAAGAAAGGTAAATTTCAGTTTTTCAGCAGCCATAACTACCAATAGCTCCTCAATGTTAATGTATTTCTTAATGTTAATGAAGTTAGATACAGCTGTTTCATGATATATAAGTGAAACAACATACATATATGAACATCAGAGAAGAACTTTGAGGAATCCATTCTCTCTTTCTACCTTTACATGCATTCTGATGATCAAATTGAGCCTGAGATGTTAATCTCCGAAACCATTGTGCTACTACTGAACACCTTTGAATGAACAACAGATCATTAAAAAAATCATGATAAAAATTAATTTTTTTTGCACTGCAATGGTCTATTATTTATTCTGCACCATTGTATCACTGAGGTATCTTTTTTTTTTTTTTACATTTCTTTTTTTTTTATTCGATATATTTTTTATTTACATTTCAAATGATTTCCCCTTTCCTAGCCCCCCCACTCCCAGAAAGTCCCGTAAGCCCCCTTCTCTCCCTCGTCCTCCCACCCACCCCTTCCCACTTCCCCATTCTGGTTTTGCTGAATACTGCTTGATTGAGTCTTTCCAGAACAAGGGGCCACTCTTCCTTTCTTCTTATACCTCATTTGATGTGTAGATTATGTTTTGGTTAATCCAGGTTTCTAGGTTAATATCCACATATTAGTTAGTGCATACCATGATTCATCTTTTGGGTCTGGGTTACCTCACTTAGTATGATGTTCTCTAGCTCCATCCATTTGCCTAAGAATTTCATGAATTCATTGTTTCTAATGGCTGAATAGTACTCCATTGTGTAGATATACCACATTTTTTGCATCCATTCTTCTGTTGAGGGATACCTGGGTTCTTTCCAGCATCTGGCAATTATAAATAGGGCTGCTATGAACATAGTAGAGCATGTATCCTTATTACATGGTGGGGAATCCTCTGGGTATATGCCCAGGAGTGGTATAGCAGGATCTTCTGGAAGTGAGCTGCCCAGTTTTCGGAGGAACCGCCAGACTGCTTTCCAGAGTGGTTGTACCAATTTGCAACTCCACCAGCAGTGGAGGAGTGTTCCTCTTTCTCCACACCCTCTCCAACAGCTGCTATCTCCTGAATTTTTAATCTTAGCCATTCTGACTGGTGTAAGGTGAAATCTCAGGGTTGTTTTGATTTGCATTTCCCTAATGACTAATGAAGTTGAGCATTTTTTAAGATGCTTCTCCGCCATCCGATGTTCTTCAGGTGAGAATTCTTTGTTTAACTCTGTACCCCATTTTTTAATAGGGTTGTTTGCAAATCAGTGGCCTTCCTATACTCAAAGGATAAGCAGGCTGAGAAAGAAATTAGGGAAATGACCCCCTTCACATAGCCACAAATAGTATAAAGTATCTTGGGGTGACTCTTACCAAACATGTGAAAGATCTGTATGACAAGAACTTCAAGACTCTGAAGAAGGAAATGGAAGAAGACCTCAAAAAATGGGAAAACCTCCCATGCTCATGGATCGGTAGAATCAATATAGTTAAAATGGCCATTTTACCAAAAGTAATCTACAGATTCAATGCAATACCCATCAAAATCCCAACTCAATTCTTCACAGAGTTAGAAAGAGCAATTCTCAAATTCATCTGGAATAGCAAAAAACCCAGGATAGCTAAAACTATTCTCAGCAACAAAAGAAAATCTGGGGGAATCAGTATCCCTGACCTCAAGCAATACTACAGAGCAATAGTGTTAAAAAAACTGCATGGTATTGGTACAGTGACAGGCAGGAGAATCAATGGAACAGGATTAAAGATCCAGAAATGAACCCACACACCTATGGCCACTTGATCCTCGACAAAGAGGCTGAAAACATCCAATGGAAAAAAGATAGTCTTTTCAACAAATGGTGCTGGTTCAACTGGAGGTCAGCATGCAGAAGAATGTGAATTGATCCATCCTTGTCTCCTTGTACTAAGCTCAAATCCAAATGGATCAAGGACCTCCACATAAAGCCAGACACTCTGAAGTTAATAGAAAAGAAACTAGGGAAGACCCTTGAGGACATCGGTACAGGGAGAAAGTTTCTGAACAGAACACCAATAGCGTATGCTCTAAGATCAAGAATTGACAAATGGGACCTCATAAAATTACAAAGTTTCTGTAAGGCAAAGGACACCATCAAGAGGACAAATCGGCAACCAACAAATTGGGAAAAGATCTTCACCAATCCTACATCAGATAGAGGGCTAATATCCAATACATATAAAGAACTCAAAAATTAATTTTTATTTCCATTTATTTATTGATTGATTTAAACACCTGATTTTATTCCCCTCCCAGTCCACCATCCAGCTGTTTCTCATCCCATACCTCCTCCTTGCCCGACTTTCTCCATGAGGATGTCTCCACTCCCCAAGCCCACCGCACAAGACCTCTAAACTCCCTGAGACCTCCACTCTCTTGAAGGTTAGGTGTATCTTCTCTGACTGAACCCAGACTCAGAAGTCCTCTACTGTATATGTGTTGGGAGCCTCAGATCATCTGGTATATGCTGCCTGGTTGGTGGTCCAGTGTATGAGATATCTAGAGGGTCTAGATTATTGAGACTGCTGGTCCTCCTGCAGTTCTTTCAGAAAGAAAGTATTATGTGTCAGAGATTTGACTGTGGGATGGCAACTCCTGCCTTCACTTGATGCCCTGTCTCTAGAAGTTCCATCTCCCTACTGTCAGGTATTTCATCGAAGGTCTCTCCCTTTGAGTTCTGAGACTCTCTCACCTCTCAGACCTCTGGTGCATTCTGGAGGGTTCCGCCAACCTCCTACCACACAAAATTGCCTATTTCCATTCTTTCTGCTGGCCATCAAGGCTTCAGTCCTTTTCCCTCACCCAGTACCAGATCAGGTTCCCCTCTTCCCCCACTCCATCCACTTTCTCGTGCAGGTCCCTCCCTCCCTCCCCCCTTATGATTGCTTTTTTCTTCCTCCCAAGTAGGACTGAAGCATCCTCACTTGGGTCCTTCAGTTTATTGACCTTTTTGAGTTCTGTGGACTGATGGGTATTCTGTGCTTTTTTGGCTAATATACACTTATCAGTGAGTACATATCATGCATGTAATTTGGGGTCTGAGAAACCTCACTCAGGATGATATTATCTAGTTCCATCCTTTTGCCTGCAAAACACAGGATGTCCTCATTCTTAATAGCTGATTAGCATTCCTTTGTGTAAATGAACCACATTTTCTGTATCCATTCTTAAGTCATGGGATATCTGGGTTGATTTCAGTTTATGGCTGCTACAAACAAGGGCTCTATAAACATAATGGTACATGAGCCCCTGAAGCATGATAGGGTGTCTTTTGGGTATATGCCCAAGAGTGGAATAGCTGGATCTTCAGGTAAATCTATTTCCAATTTTCTGAAGAATCTCCACACTTATTTCCAAAATCATTGTACCAGTTTGCAATCCCAGAAGCAATGAAGGAGTGTTCCTTTTTCTCCACATCCTTGCCAACATGTGTTGTCATGTGAGGCATTCTGATTTGTATAAGGTAGAATCTCAGAGTCATTTTTATTTGCATTTCTCTGATCATGAAGGACTTTGAATATTTCTTCTCTGTGTGTGTGTTTTATTTTTTGTCTTTTATTTATTTATTTATTTATTTATTTATTTACACTCCAGATTTTATTCCCCCAACCCCTGTCCACTCTCCAGCTGTTCCATACCTCCTCCCCACCCTTCTGTTTCCAAGAGGTTCTTCCCACTTCTGACCCCCCCACCCAACCAGAAATCTAAAAAAAAATTCAAAGTCTCTTAACTGTGGGCTCCACTAAAATACTTTCTTCCTTCAAGAGGGAAACATATCAGGGCAGAGTCACAACCAAAAGCAAAACTCAAACTCCAAAGGTTCAATGTCTGGGATCCAACTCAGGATCTTCCAGGCTCCTGCAAGGGCTTGGGTCATTTCTCCAGCTCTGCCCTTTGTAGCACACAGCTTGTCTTCTAGGCTCCAGCTAACCAAAACCACAGAATCTTCACAATCAAAACATGGCCCCTTTAAGAATCTTTAATCTTCCCTCTAAATTTTCAAAAGCCAAGCCTCCATCTTCTGCACTGTTCTTAACATTATCTTCCAAGCTCCTACAGAACTTTCCACAGAGCTCTTAATATCCTAACAGCTTTTCTAGCTCAAAGTTCCAAAGTCCTTCCACAGTCCTCCCCAAAACATGGTCATCTTGTCACAGGAATAATCCACTATGCTGGTACCAAATTTGCCTTAGTCAGGGTTTCTATTCCTACACAAACATCCTGACCAAGAAGCAAGTTGGGGAGGAAAGGGTTTATTCAGCTTACACTCTGCATTGCTGTTCATCACAAAAGGAAGTCAGGACTGGAACTCAAGCAGGTTAGGAAGCAGGAGCTGATGCAGAGGCCATGGAGAGATGTTCCTTACTGGCTTGCTTCCCCTGGCTTGCTAAGCCTGCTCTCTTATAAAACCAAAGAATACCAGCCCAGAGGTGGTACCACCCACAAGGGACCCTCCCCCTTGATCACTAATTGAGAAAATACCCCACCGCTGGATCTCATAGAGGCACTTCCCCAAGTGAAGCTCCTTTCTCTGTGATAACTCCAGCCTGTATCAAGTTGACACACAAAACCAGCCAGTACATGGGTCTATTTTCATTTTTCTACATACAGACATCCAGTTAGACCAGCATCATTTATTGAAGATGCTTTCTTTTTTCCATTGCATATTTTTGTCTTATTTGTTAAAGATCAAGTGTCCATAAGTGCATGTTTTTTTTTTTTAATCTCTGTGTCTTCAATGTTATTCCATTGGTCAACGTGTCTGTCTCTGTACCAATACAATGCAGTTTTTTATCACTATTGCTCTGTAGTACAGCCTGAGGTAAGGGATGTTCATTCCCCCAGTCATTCATATTTTTCTTTTTTATTAGATTTTTTTATTTACATTTCAAATGGTATCCCTTTTCCATGTTATCCTCCAAAAATCCCCTACCCTATTCCCCTCCCCCTGCTCACCTCCTCCCTAAATTTCCTGACTTGCATTCCCCTATTCTAGGGAATTGAGCCTTCACATGACCAATTGAGCCTTCACATGACCAATGGTCTCTCCTTTCACTGATGTCTTAAATAATCATCTTGTGCTACATATGTTGCTGGAGCCATGGGCCCTTCCATGTGTACTCTTTGGAGGATTAAGGTTAGGATTAGGGTTTAGGGTTAGGGTTTAAGGTTAGGGTTAGGGGTTAGGGGTTAGGGGTTAGGGGTTAGGGGTTAGGGGTTAGGGGTTAGGGATAGGGTTAGGGTTAGGGTTAGGGTTAGGGTTAGGGTTAGGGTTAGGGTTAGGGTTAGAGTGGTTTAGTCCCTGGGAGCTCTGGTGGTACTGGTTGGTACATATTATTGTTCCTCCTGCAGCCTGCAAACCTCTTCAGCTCATTGGTTCCTTTCTCTAGCTGCTTCATTGGGGACCCTATGCTCATTCTATTGGTTGGCTGTGAGGCACAGGTATTTTGATCTACTTTCCAATAAAGATCAAAGTATCCAAACTTTGGTCTTCATTTTGCTTGAGCTTCATGTGGTCTGCAAGTCATATATTGGGTATTTGGAGCTTTTGTGCTAATATACTCTTCTCAGTGAGTGCATGCCTTGTGTGTTCTTTTGTGATTGGGTTACTTCACTCAGGATAATTTCTACCTCCTTCCATTTGCCTAAGAATTTCATGAATTCATTGCCTTAATACCTGAGTAGTACTCCATTGCATACATGTACCATATTTTCTGTATCCATTCCTCTGTTGAGGTACATCTGGGTTCTTTCCAGTTTCTGGCTATTATAGATAAGGCCACTATGAACATAGTAGACTATGTGTCCTTATTACATATTGAAGCATCTTCTCGGTATATGCCCAGGAGTGGTATAGCTGGGTCCCCACATAGTGTTATGTCCAATTTTCTGAGAAACTGCCAAACTGATTTCCAGCGTAGTTTTACCAGCTTTCAATCCCACCAGCAATGGAGGAATATTCCTCTTTCTCCACATACTCTCCAGCATTTGCTTTCCCCTGAGTTTTTGATCTTGGCCACACTGACTGGTTTGAGGTGGAATGTCAGGGTTGTTTTGATTTGCATATCCCTGATGACTAAGGATATTGAACACTTCTTTAGGTGTTTCTCAGCTATCTGGTATTCCTCAGCTGATAATTCTTTGTTTAGCTTTGTACCCCATTTTTAATAGGTTTATTTGGTTCTCTGGGGTCTAACTTCTTGAGTACTTTGTATATATTGGATATTAACACTCTATTAGATGTAGGATTAGAAAAGGTCTTTTTGTAATCTGTTGTTTGCCATTTTGTGCTATTAACAGTGTCTTTTGCCTTACAGAAGCTTTGCAGTTTTATGAAGTCCCATTTGCCAATTCTTAGCGCATACGCCATCGGTGTTCTGTTTAAGAAATTTTCTCCTATGCCCATGAACTCCAGGTTCTTCCACATTTTCTTTTCCATTAGATTCAGCATATTTGGTTTTATGTGGAGGTCTTTGATCAGTTTCGACTTGAGCTTTGAACAGGGAGATACGAATGGATCAATTTACAGATTCAATGCAATCCCCATCAAAATCCCAACTCAATTCTTCATAGAGTTAGAAAAAAGAATTCTCAAATTCATCTGGAATAACAAAAAACCCAGGATAGCCAAAACTATTCTCAACAATAAAAGAATATCTGGGGCAATCAGTATCCCCATCCTCAAGCAGTACTACAGAACAATAGTGTTATAAACTGCTTGGTTTTAGTACAGTGACAGGCAGGTAGATCAATGGAATAAAATTGAAGAGCCAGAAATGAATCCACACACCTATGCTCACTTGATCTTTGACAAAGGAGCTAAAATCATCCAGTGGAAAAAAGATAGCCTTTTCAAAAATGGTGCTGGTTCAACTGGATGTCAGCATACAGAAGAATGTGATTTGATCTATTCTTATCTCCTTGTACTAAGCTCAAGTCCAAGTGGATCAAGGACCTCCACATAAAACCAGACACACTAAAACTAATAGAAAAGAAAGTGGGAAGTATATAGAAAGGCATATTAAAATTGAAGATCATCATGAAAAATAATGCAGATAAACTGGTAGACATAAAAAACTACTAAATTAATTAAAAGGAGAATTATAAACATTTTCTGATAAAATTTAAGAATTACATGAGAAATATTTCATTAATCTATGTCTTTTTAATGGGGAGTTGAGTCCATTGTTGTTAAGAGATATTAAGGAATAGTGATTGTTGCTCCCTGCTATTTTTGATGTCATTTTTATGTTTGTGTGGGTTTCTTCTTTTGTGTTTGTTGGAAAAAGATTACTTTCTTGCTTTTTCTAGGGAGTAGTTTCTCTCCTTGTGTTGGCATTTTCCATCAATTATCCTTTGTACGGCTGGATTTGTGGACAGATATTGCGCAAATTTGGTTTTATCATGGAATATCTTGGTTTTTCCATCTATGATGATTGAGAGTTTTGCTGGATATAGTAGCCTGGGCTGGCATTTGTGTTCTCTTAGGGTCTGTATGAGGTCTGCCCAGGATCATCTAGCTTTCATCGTCTCTGGTGAGAAGTCTGGTGTGATTCTGATAGGTCTGCATTTATAAGTTACTTGCCCCGTTTCCCTTACTGCTTTTAATATTCTTTCTTTGCTTAGTGAATTTGGTGTTTTGATTATTATGAGGTGGGAGGATTTTCTGTTCTATATACTGCCTCCTTTTTATCAGAAATGTTTCCAGAGTTAATCTTTGATTTTATCACAAATGTTTCTAATTCCACCTTCAATAATTTAGAAAGAGTTTTTACATCAACCATTTTATGTAAATTTTTCCATGAAATAGTCAATTTAACATGTTTGTCTATTTATTTCTTGTATTTTACCAGAAATATTTTCCATGTAAATCTCCAATGTTATTTGGAAATGTTTATAATTCCACCTTCAATTAACATAAAATTATCTTATGCCTGTCATTTTATCTATATAATTTCCATGATAATCTTTAATTTTAACATGTTTTTCTACATATTTCTGCAATTTTATCAGAAATAGTTTCCATGTAAATCTTCAAATTTATTAGAAAATTGTTTTTATTTTTTTTATTTTTTTATTCAATATATTTTTTATTTACATTTCAAATGATTTCCCCTTTTCTAGCCCCCACTCCCCAAAAGTCCCATAAGCCCCCTTTTCTTCCCTGTCCTCCCACCCACCTGTTCCCACTTCCCCATTCTGGTTTTGCCCTATACTGCTTCACTGAGTTTTTCCACTGAGGGGCCACTCCTCCATTCTTCTTGTACCTCATTTAATGTGTGGATTATGTTTTGGGTATTCCAGTTTTCTAGGTTAATATCCACTTATTAGTGAGTGCATACCATGATTCACCTTTTGAGTCTGGGTTACCTCACTTAGTATGATGTTCTCTAGCTCCATCCATTTGCCTAAGAATTTCATGAATTCATTGTTTCTAATGGCTGAATAGTACTCCATTGTGTAGATATACCACATTTTTTGCATCCACTCTTCTGTTGAGGGATACCTGGGTTCTTTCCAGCTTCTGGCAATTATAAATAGGGCTGCTATAAACATAGTAGAGCATGTATCCTTATTACATGGTGGGGAATCCTCTGGGTATATGCCCAGGAGTGGTATAGGAGGAAGTTCTGGAAGTGAGGTGCCCAGTTTTCTGAGGAACCACCAGACTGATTTCCAGAGTGGTTGTACCAATTTGCAACCCCACCAGCAGTGGAGGAATGTTCCTCTTTCTCCACATCCTTGCCAACACCTGCTGTCTCCTGAATTTTTAATCTTAGCCATTCTGACTGGTGTAAGGTGAAATTTCAGTGTTGTTTTGATTTGCATTTCCCTAATGACTAATGAAATTGAGCATTTTTAAGATGTTTCTCTGCCATCCGAAGTTCTTCAGGTGAAAATTCTTTGTTTAACTCTGTACCCCATTTTTTAATAGGGTTATTTGGTTTTCTAGAGTCTAACTTCTTGAGTTCTTTATATATATTGGATGTTAACCCTCTATCTGATGTAGGGTTGGTGAAGATCTTTTCTCAATTTGTTGGTTGCTGATTTGTCCTTTTGATGGTGTCCTTTGCCTTACAGAAACTTTGTAATTTTATGAGGTCCCATTTGTCAATACCCATCAAAATCCCAACTCAATTCTTCACAGAGTTAGAAAGAGCAATTATCAAATTCATCTGGAATAACAAAAAACCTAGGATAGCCAAAACTATTCTCAGCAACAAAAGAAATTCTGGGGAATCAGTATCCCTGACCTCAAGCAATACTACAGAGCAATGGTGTTAAAAACTGCATGGTATTGGTACAATGACAGGCAGGCAGATCAGTGGAACAGGATTAAAGATCCAGAAATGAACCCACACACCTATGGCCACTTGATTCTCGACAAAGGGGCTGAAAACATCCAATGGAAAAAAGATAGCCTTTTCAACAAATGGTGCTGGTTCAACTGGAGGTCAGCATGCAGAAGAATGAGAATTGATCCATCCTTGTCTCCTTGTACTAAGCTCAAATCCAAATGGATCAAGGGCCTCCGCATAAAGCCAGACACTCTGAAGCTAATAGAAAAGAAACTGGGGAAGACCCTTGAGGACATCGGTACAGGAAGAAAGTTTCTGAACAGAACGCCAATAGCGTATGCTCTAAGATCAAGAATTGACAAATGGGACCTCATAAAATTACAAAGTTTCTGTAAGGCAGAAAATGTTTATAACTCCACTTTTAATCAACTTAGAAATACGTTTATGCCTACCATTATTATATCTATATAAAAATTTCCATGATAATCTTCAATTCTATGATGTTTTTCTACATTTTTCTACAATTTTATCAGAAATATTTTTCACATAAATCTTTGATTCTATCATAAAATATTTCTATCCCACATTTCAATTAATTTAACAATGTTTTACATGTCTACCATGTTACTCCTTAATCTTCCATGAAAATTGTCAATTTTAACGTGTTTTTCTGAAATATTTTCCATGTAAATCTTTAATTTTATCACAAAGTGTTCTTACTTCCCTATTCAATAAATAAAAGAAATTAAAAATAGAAATAAAAAAATTAAAATTAAAAAAGAAAAGAAAATGGGGAAGATCCTTGAGAACATGGCCACAGGGGAAAATTTCCTGAACAGAATACCAATAGCTTATGCTCTAAGATCAAGAATTGACAAATGGGACCTCATAAAATTACAAAGTTTCTGTAAGGCAAAGGACACTCTCATAAAGACAAAATGGCAACCAACAAATTGGTAAAATATCTTTACCAACCCTACATATGACAGAGGGCATATATCCAAGATATACAAAGAACTCAAGAAGTTAGACTCCAGAGTGACAAATGACCATAATAAAAATGGGGTACAGAGCTAAACAAAGAATTTTCACCTGAGGAATATCAAAGGACTAAGAAGCACCTAAAGAAATGTTCAACATCCTTAGTCATCAGGGACTAAGCATCCCTGATCAAAACAACCCCTAGAATTCACCTCACACCAGTCAGAATGGCTAAGATCAAAAACTCAGGAGACAACAGGTACTGGCAAGGTTGTGGAGAAAGAGGAACATTCCTCCACTGCTGGTTGTATTGCAAGTTGATACAACCACTCTGGAAATCAGTTTGGCTGTTCCTCAGAAAACTGGGCGTTATACTGTCAGAGGACCCCATTATGTTATACCACTCATGGGCATATACCCAGAGGATTCTCCAGCATGCAATAAGGACACATGCTCCACTATGTTCATAGTAGCCCTTTTTATAATAGTCAGAAGCTGAAAAGAACCCAGTTGTTCCTCTACGGAGGAATAGATACAGAAAATGTGTTATATTTACACTATAGAATACTACTCAGCTATTAAAAACAATGAATTCATTAAATTCTTATGCAATTGGATGGAACTGGAAAGTATCATCCTAAGTGAGATAACCCAATCACAAAAGAACTCACATGGTATGCACTCACTGGTAAGTGGATATTAGCCCAGAAGCTAGGAATACCCAAGACACATTCACATATCCAATGATGCCCAAGAAGAAGAAAGGAGAGACCCCTAGTCCTGGAAAGACTCGACTCAGCAGTGTAGCAGAATACCATGACAGGGAAGCGGGAGGTGGTTGAGTGGGGAACAGGGGAAGGGAAGAGAGCTAATGGTACTTTCTTGGAGGGGGGACAAGGAAACTGGAAATCATTTGAAATGTGAATAAAGCATATATCTAATAAAAGAGAAGAATGGATCAATTTTCATTCTTCTACATGTTGATTGCCAGTTGACCCAGCACCAATTGTTAAAAATGTTATCTCTTTTCCACTGGATGATTTTTCCTTTGTCAAAGATCAAGTGACAATAGGTGTAGGGGTTCCTTTCTGGGATTTCAATTCTATTCCATTTATCTACCTACCTGTCACTGTACCAATACCATGCAGTTTTTTGATCACTATTGCTTTGTAGTATAGCTTGATGTCATGTATGGTGATTTTGCCAGAAGTTATTTTATTGTTGAGCATATTTTTCACTATCCTGTTTTTTTTTCCAGATAAGTTTGGAAATTGCTCTTTCTAACTCTACGAAGAATTGAGTTGGAATTTAGATGGGGATTGCTTTGATTCTGTGCATTGCTTTAGGCAAGATGGCAATTTTTAGTATATTAGCCCTGGAGCCCATGAGCATTGGAGATCTTTCCATCTTCTGAGATCTTTAATTTCATTCTTCAGAGACTTGAAGTCCTTGTCATACAGATCTTTCACTTACTTAGTTAGAGTCATAACAAGGTATTTTATATTATTTGTGAATATTGTGAAGGGTGTAATTTCCCTAATTTCTTTCTCAGCCTCTTAATTCTTTGAGCATAGGAAGGCTACTGATTTTTTGTGTTAATTTCATATCCAGCCATTTGCTGAAGTTGTTTATCAGATTTAGGAGTTCTCTGGTTGAATTTTTGTGGTCACTTAAGTATGCTATCATATCATCTGTAAATGACTTCTTCCTTTCCAATTTGTTCCCCTTTGACCTCCTTTTGTTGTCTAATTGCTCTGTCTAGGACTATGAGTACGATATTGAACAGGTAGGGAGAGAGTGGACAGCTTTTTCTAGTCCCTGATTTTAGTGGGATTGCTTCACCTTTCCCTCCATTTAGTTTGATGTTGGCTCCTGATTTGCTGTTTATTGCTTTTACAAAGTTTAGTTGTGGGCTTTGAATTCATTAGCTTTACAAGACTTTTATCATGAAGAGGGGTTGGATATTGTCAAATGTTTTCTCAGCATCTAATGAAATGATCATGTGGTGTTTTTCTTTGAGTTTGTTTATATAATGGATTGCATTCATGGATTTCCATACATTGAATCATCCTGCATCCCTGGAATGAAGCCTACTTGATCATGATGGATGATAGTTTTGATGTGTTCTTGGATTCGGTTGACAAGAATTTTATTGAGTATTTTTGCCTCAATATTCATAAGGGAAATTGGTCTAAAGTTCTTTGTTGGGTCTTTGTGTGGTTTACGTATCAGAGTAAATGTGGCTTCATAAAATTAGTTGTGTAGTGTTCCTTCTGTTTCTATTTTGTGGAATAGTTTGAATAATATTGGTGTTAAGACTTCCTTGCATATATGGTAGAACTCTGCACTGAACCCATCTGATCCTGGGTTTTTGTTAGTTTGTTTGTTTTGGTTGGAAAACTATTAATGACTGCTTCTGTTTTTTTAGGGGTTATGAAATTGTTTAAATCATTTGTCTGATCTTGATTTAACTTTGGTACCTGGTATCTGTCTAGAAAATTGTCCATTTCAACTAGATTTTCCACTTTTGTTGAGTATAGGCTTTAGAGTAGGATCTGATGATTTTTCAGATTTCCTCTGTTTCTGTTGTTATGTCTCCCTTTTCATTTTGATTTTGGTAATTTGAATACTGCCTCTGGGCTCTTTAGTTAGTTTTCCTATGGGTTTATCTATCTTGTTGATTCTCTCAAAGAACCAGCTTCCGATTTTGCTGATCTTTTCTATTATTCTATTTATTTCTATTTAGTTTATTTCAGCCATTAATTTTACTATTTCTTGCCCTCTACTCCTCTTTGGTGTGTTTGCTTCTTTTTGTCCCAGAGCTCTCAGGTATGCTGTCAAGTTGGTGGCATAAGATCTCTTAATTTTTTACCAGGGCATGTAGTGCTATAATTTTTCCTCTTAGCACTGCTTTCATTGTGTCCCTTAAGTTCGGGTATGATGTATCAAAATTTTCATTAAATTACAGGAAGCCTTAAATTACTTTCTTTCTTTCTTTCTTTATTCTCTGACTAAATTGTTATTGAGTAGTGAATTGTTCAGTTTCCATATGTATGTGTGCTTTCTATTGGTTTTGCTTATTGAATACCAGCCTTTGGCCATGGTGATCCAATAGGAATGGTAGGGATTATTTCAATCTTCTTTATTCGGGTGGTTGATTTGGGAAGATGGCACCCACAAGGTGCTGAGAAAAAGGTGTATTCTTTTGTTTTAGGGTGAAATTTTTTGTAGATATCTGTTAAATCTATTTGGTTTATAACCTCTATCAGTTTCACTGTTTCTTGGTTTAGTTTCTAGTTCAGTGACCGGTCCATTGATGAAAGTAGGATGTTGAAGTCTCCCACTATTATTGTGTGGGCTTCAATGTGTGTCTTAAGCTTTAGTAAAGTTTGTTTTTAATGAGAGTCACATTAAGGAATGAAAAAAGCAGTTTTCATCCATCTGTTCAGTCATTCATCCATCAATTAAGAAGCACATTGCTAAGAAACTTTTCCAGTGATCTTTATCCTGTGTAGATGGCCCAATTTTGTAGAGAAAAAAAAGAGCTTTAGTCTTTGGTTTTATTGAGTTCAGTTTCTAATGGTAGAGTCAAAATACAAACCTACTAGTAAATGTGATCTCAGAATAGCAATTGCTGGGCAATCCATAACTATCCACAAAATACAGGGAAACAAAAGCTGATGAATGGATGGTTGATTGATAATGGTTGATTGATAGCATTCTTTAATCAGTATAAAACACAGTTGGAGGATGAATCATTGAAGATGGAAATAAAATAAATTAATGTGGCTATTTATTGGAGGTTCTAGAAGAGGATTCAAGGCCATAGCTTAGAGGTACACAGAAGAAATTAACCAGAGTTCTTGAAACAGTGACAAGAAAACAAAGTTTAGCCCCATTTGAAACAAAACTATGTGCTCATCAGAGACAAATGAGTCTATTGTCATTTATTTGTGAGTTCACTGTCTAATGTCAGTTTTGTTCTGACATCTTTCTTTCTGGAATTCATAGGAAGCAGAAGATGCCAAGATGCCATTTAGCAAATGACAGAAAGGAGCCACGTGTTTACTTTGTTCTGTACTTTAATCTCCTCATTCACAGCCAAAATTCTTAAATCTAAATTCAAGTAAGGACTTTGACAGTGAAATTCTTAGACAAATGGATGGAGCTGGAGAACATCGTACTAAGTGAGGTAACCCAGTCTCAAAAGAGCAATCATGGTATGCACTCACTGATAAGTGTATATTAGCCTAGAAACTTTGAATACCTAAGACATAATCCACATATTAAATGATGTCCAAAAAGAATGGAGGAGTGAACCTGGTTCTGGAAAGACTCAGTGCAAGAGTATAGGAGAATTCCAGAATAGGGAAGCAGGAAGGGGTAGAGGAAGGATCAGGGGGAGGGAAGAGGGCTTATGGGACTTGTGGGGAGTGTGGACCCAGAAAAGGGGAAATCATTTGAAATGTAAATAAAAAATATATCAATAAAAAATTCTAAAGAGAGAGAGAGAGAGAGAGAGAGAGAGAGAGAGAGAGAGAGAGAGAGAGAGAGAGAGAGGAAAAACAATCAAATGGATGCAAGAATCAAACAAAACCATGTTCTAAAAATGGAAATAGAAACAATAAAAAAATCACAAATGAAGGTAACCCTGGAGATGGAAGATCTAGAAAAGAGAACATAAAGGACAGAATACAAGATATAGAAGAGAGAATATTAGGTATAGAAGATACCATAGAAAATATTGATACACTGGACAAGGAAACTGCAAGGAATAAAAAGATCCAAATCCAAAAATCCGGTATATTTTGGACACAATGAAAAAACCAAATATAAGAATAATAGTAATAGAAGAGGGTGAAGATTGCTAATTCAGTGGACCAGAAAACATATTCAACAAAATCATGGAAGAAAACTTTCATAACCTAAAAAGAAAAGAGCTAGCCATAAAGGTACAAGACACCTACAGAAAACCAAATAGGTTGGATCAGAAAAGAAAATCATTCTGCATTATAATAATCAAAACAACAAATGCATACAACAAAGAAAAAATAGTAAATGCTATAACGGGAAAGGGTCAAGTAACATGTAAAGGCTGACCTATCAGAACTATATCATATTTCTCAACAGAGACTCTAAAAGCTAGAAGATCATGAACAGATGTCATACAGACCTTAAGTAACAACAGATGCCAGCCCAGATTACTATACCCGACAATATTCTACATCACCACAAATTGAAAAACAGTTTGATATTCCTCTGTTGTGAATTCTCTGTTTAGCTCTATACCCCATGTCTTAGTTAGGGTTTCTATTCCTGCACAAAAATCATGACTAAGAAGCAAATTTGGGAAGAAAGGGTTTACTCAGCTTATACCTTCCATATTGCTATTGATCACCAAAGGAAGTCAGGACTGGAACTCAAGCAGGTCAGGAAGCAGGAGCTGATGCAGAGGCCATGGAGGGCTTGCTTCCCCTGGCTTGCTCAGCTTGTTTTCTTATAGAACCCAAGGTCACCAGCCCAGGGATGGTACCAACCACAAGGGGCTAGGCCCTCCCTCCTTGATCACTAATTCAGAAAATGTCCCACAGCTGGATCTCATGGAGGCACTTCCCCAACTGAAGCTCCTTTCTCTGTGATAACTCCAGCTTGTGTCAAGTTGACACACAAAACCAGCCAGTACACCCCAATTTTTGATTGGGTTGTTTGGATTTTTGTTTTTGTTTTGTTTTTTTCAAGACAGCATTTCTCTGTGTAACCCTGGCTGTCCTGGAACTCACTCTGTAGACCAGACTGACCTCTAACTCAGAAATCTGCCTGCCTTTGCCTCCCAAGTGCTGGGATTAAAGGCACGCGCCACCACCGCCTAGCTGGGTTGTTTGGATTTTTGAAGGTTAGCTTCCTGATTTTTTTGTATTTTTTTTATATTAGCCCTCTGATGGATGTGTAGTTAGTGAAGAATTTTTTGCAATCTGTAGGTTGCCGATTTGTCTGAATGGCTGTGTCCATTGCCCAACAAAAGCTTTCTAGTTTCATGAGGTCTCATTTATCAATTCTTGATCTCAGAGCCTGAGCCATTGGAGTTATCTGCTCCCATGACAATGAGATAGGGGCTCTTTCCCAATTTCTTTTCTGTTAGTTTCAGTGTATCTGGTTTTATGTTGAGGCCCTTGATCCACATTTTGACTTGAGCTTTCTGCAATTTGAAAAATATGAATCTATTTTCATTATTCTATAACAACTGCCAGTTAGATCAGCATCTTTTATTGAAGATGCTTTCTTTTTTCCATTGTATATTTTTGGCATTTTGTCAAAGATCAAGTGTCTGTAAGTGTTTGGTTTCATTTCTGGATCTTCAATTCTATTCTATTATTCAACCTGCATGTCTCTATACTAAAATCATGTAGTTTTTATCACTATTGCTCTGTAGTGTAGCTTGAGGTCAAAAAATGTTAATTTTCCCAGAAGATCTTTCATTGTCAAGAATTGTTTTCCATACGCAGGGTTTTTTGTTTTTCCATATGAAATTCAGAATTGCACTTTCCATGTCTTTGAAGAATTGTGTTAGAAATTTGATGGGGATTGCATTGAATCTGTAGATTGCTTTTGGTAAGATGGCCATTTTTACTGTTAATCCTACCAATACTCAAAAGGGGAGATCTTTTGATTTTCTGATGTCTTCTCCCATTTCCTTCTTGAAAGAATTAAAATTCTTGTTATACAAATCATTTGTGTGTTTGGTTAGTTACCCCAAGACATTTTACATTATTTGTGGCTATTGTGAAGGCAGTTGTTTCCCTGTTTTCTTTCTTGGCCCATTTATTGCTTATATAAAGGAAGGCAACTGATTTGTTTGAGGTAATGTTATATACAGCCACTTTGCTGAAGTTGTTTATCAGTTGTAGTAGTTCTTTGATTAAATTTTTGGGGTCACTTATGTATAATATCGTATCACCTGCAAATATTGATAACTTGATATCTTCTTTTCCAATTTGTATCCCCTTGATCTTCTTTTATTGTCTTGTTGCTATAGCTTGAACTTCAAGTACTATATTGAATAGATAAATAGATAGTGTGCATCCTTGTTTTGTTCCTTATTTTAGTGGAATTTCTTTAAGTATCTCTCTATTTAATCATGAGATTTTCAGGCAAATGGATGGAACTAAAAAATATTCTGAGTGAGGTAACTCAGACCCAAAAGGTCATGCATGGTATATAGTCAATAATAAGTGGATATTAGCTAGAAATTACAGAGTACCTCAGATACATTTGACAGAACTCAAGAAGGATAACAAGTTGAAGGGTCCAAGTAAGGATGTTTAAGTCTCACTTGGGATGAAAAAGAAAGCAATCATAGGAGGTACATGGAGGTGGACCATTGATGGGAGAGAGGATGGGGAAGAGGAAAGTTGGAACAAGAACAGGTGTTGGGCAGGGGCAGGAGAGAAGCCCACAGGGACAGGAGAATGAATGAAAATATGCCACCTTGAGTGGTGGGGAGAGATGCTCTAGAATGTACTGGAGACATTGGGGGGTGGGAGACTCTCAGGACTCAAGGGACCTGAGATGAAATGCCAAACAGTGCATAAGAGAACTTGTAGAGTCTACCTCCAGTAGAAAGGCAGGGCATCAAGTGGAGGGAATGGTTACCATCCCACAGTCACAAACTCTTACTCAGAATTTTTCCTGTCTAAAAGAACTGCAGGACAAAAATGGAGAAGAGATTGAGGAAAAGGAGGCCCAGTGACAGGCCCAACTTGGACTCTATCTCAAGTGGAGGCTCTATTACTTGGCACTATTACTGTTGCTTGGCACTATTACTGATGCTATGGTGTGCTTGTAGACAGGACCTTAGCATGGTTGTCCTCTGAGAGGCCCAAAAAGCGGTTGACTGAGACAGATGCAGATAATTACCCACAAGCAATGGACAAAAGTCAGGAACCCCTGTGATTGAATTAGGGAAAAGCTGGAAGAAGCTAAGGAGGCAGGTGATCCCATAGAAAGATCTGCAGTCTCAACTAACCCAGACTCCTGAGATCTCTCAGATACTGAGCCACTAACCAGGCAGCATACAACTGGTCCAAAGCTCTCAACATGCATGAAGCAAAAAACTGCCTGGTCTTTTGTCAGTGAGAGAAGATGCACCAAACCCTGGAGAGATTTAAGGCCTAGGAAATGTAGAGGCCTGGTTGGGGGCAGGGAGACATCCTCTTGGAAACAGGGGGGAGGAGAATTGCAATGAGAAACTGTGGTATGGCCGACCAGGAGGAGGAAATGAGGAGGAGGAATAGGAGGAGGAGAAGGAGGGGGAGGAGGAGGAGGAAATGAAGAAGATGAAGAAGGAGGAGAGAAGGAAGAGGAGGAGGAAGAGGAAGAAGAAGAAGAAGAAGAAGAAGAAGAAGAAGAAGAAGAAGAAGAAGAAGAAGAAGAAGAAGAAGAAGAAGAAGAAGAAGAAGAAGAAGTACAGTACTAATCAGAGAATTCTTACCAGCAATTTCAAATGGCTTAGAAGCACTTAAAGAAATATTCAACATCCTTAGTAATCAGGGAAATTCAAATCAAAACAACCCTGATTCCGCCTTACACCAAACACAATTGCTAAGATCAAAAACCCAAGTAACAGAACATGATAGAGAGGATGTGGAGAAAGGGGAACACTCCTCTACTCCTGGTGGAATTGCCAACTAGTACAACCACGCTGGAAATCAATCTGGTGGTTCCTCAGAAAACTAGAAAAAGTTCTACCTGAAGATCCAGCTACTGAGCTCCTGGGCATATACATAAAGATGCTCCACCATACCATAAGTACACATACTCCACTATGTTCATAGCAGCCTTATTCATAATAGCCAGATACTGGGAGCAACCTAGATGTCCTTCAATGGAAGAATGGATACAGAAAATGTGATTAAATTACACAATAACATATTATTCAGCTACTAAAATTGAAAACATCATGAAATTTGCAGGCATTTGCCATGACTGGTCTTATCAATCTGGACAAGACATCTTGACTGAAGTTGCAGGTTCCCATGGGAACTTAGCTGTTTTGCCTTCCTGCACTGACCTTGCTCTACAACATACTCCAGCTGAAGAAGGGGACAGGTTTGGTGGAGTTTTCTTCCTTCCTTCCTTCCTTCCTTCCTTCCTTCCTTCCTTCCTTCCTTCCTTCCTTCCTTTCCTTTCCTTTTTCTTTGTTTCTTTGTTTCTTTCTTTGTTTCTTTCTTTATTTGTTTGTTTCTTTATTTCTTTCTTTCTTTTTCTTTCTTTCTTTCTTTCTTTCTTTCTTTATTGGTTTATTCTTACTTAGTATAGTTTTTATTATATATATATTCTTTATTTACATTTCAAATGATTTCCCCTTTCCTGATTCCCAGCTCCCCGAAAGTCCCATAAGCCCTCTTCACCCTGTTCGGCAATCAGCCCCCTCCTGCTTCCCTGTCCTGGTATTCTCCTACTCTGCTGCACGGAGCCTTTCCAGGACCAGGGATCTCTTCTTCCTTCTTCTTGGACATCATTTGATATGTGAATTGTGTCTTAAGTATGCCGAGATTCTGGGATAATATCCACTTATCAGTGAATGCATACCATGTGTTTTCTTTTGTGATTGGGTTACCTCACTTAGGATGATATTTTCCAGTTCCACCCATTTGCCTAATAATTTCATGAATTCATTGTTTTTAATAGCTGAGTAGTATTCCATAGTGTAAATATACCACATTTTCTCTATCCATTCCTATGTCAAAGGACATCTGATTTCTTTCCTGGTTCTGGCTATAAACACAAAGCTTGTTATTAAACTTGGAGCCTTGATCAGAACCTTTGTCTTGACTTCATTCTTCTCTCTAACCCCCTACCTTCATTTCCAGGCCCTCTTTCAGGTACACCCAGTTTGCCTGTAACCGCTGGATTGCTAAAGGTGGTGCCAAAATAAAGGGACTTGAAAACGGGGGGGGGGGGAGGGTGGAACTACTGAAAAGTGCTGTCTTGGGTGGAGCTCCACAGAAAACAGAAGAAAAGTGAAAGCATCCATGAAGCATGCTATGCAACATACAGCATTAATGCTAATGCTAGTCATAAATTTTATTTTTTGAAACTGTTGCTGTAAAAGGTGCATTTAAAGGGATACAGGCTAGGTTAAATGGGTGTTGGCCTGAAGCCAACTTCACTTATGTGTGGCAACAGAATTAGGCAGGGGAATTCTAAATAGGTATTTGTCTGCAGCCTAAAAGAGCTGCACCAGGCAAGAGAAGCAGGGCTTTCAAACAGACATTAGAAAAATATTTAGCTCAAGTAGATTTATATTGTCCTTAATTCCCAAAAGTAGGAATGGTAAATATAAAAATTAAAGAATTAATTGGACAAATTGAGGAGGAATTGGGGAAATTAGAAAAGCAGGGTGCTGGGGTGCAACTATCTGTAGCTACCACTGTGCTTCCTCTCCCTTCTCTGGCAGAATTCCCAGAAGAAGGAGATGTAGAGTTAGAAATTAGATGAGAGAGAGAGAGAGAGAGAGAGAGAGAGAGAGAGAGAGAGAGAGAGAGAGAGAGAGAGAGAGTGTGTTTCAGAGAAGCAGTTGTCCCCTGTCAGGGACATTTCAACAAAAGAGAAGGAAAATAGATATAAGCTATTTTAGAGCTCTCCTAGGGACAGGAGGAAATCATGAGGTGTCTGCTTCTTCCCTATCTCCTACTGGAGATATACTTAGTTCTGGTTAGGATATCTGGGTCTCTTTGGAACATCAAGTTCTCTTCCCTCTCTGTCTATTGTCTATCCTTGGTGCACCAATCTGTCTATATGTCTGCCAATTTATGTTTATTTTTGTTTTGTTGTTTGCATGATTGTCGTCCTGTATTCCATGTTGAAAACAATGGTTAAAACTTTATCTGCTTGCTGTCCACACTTTTAGTTTAACTTGCTTAAAAGTCAGTCTCACTTTGCACAGCAGAAAGTAACAAGTTACCAGGCACTGTGGCTGGGAGTCAAGCACATCTGGAGAAATCCTGCTAGGGGCTGAATACTTAGACAAACTGGTCTTAAAGGGGCCAACCAATTTTCGGCATCTTTGGTAAGGGAGTTGGTAGCTGATTTTTTTTCCTATGAAAAATCTCTTTGAATGTTTTTATTGGGTTCAGTAATTGACAAGGTGCTTTTCTCTTGAAATTACAGCTAGAAAAAGTAAGAAACTTTGGTTTAAATAAGTAAATGTGTGTAGCCACTTCGTTTTTGTTTCTGACTGATTTTAAAGGAATAAACATGTTCTGCATGTCTTGGATATAGAGTATTGGCTTATAAATTATTGAGTACAATTAAAAAATTGTAACATTGGTAACAGAAAGTCAGCTTAAAACTGGTAACTCAGGGTTGGAGTCATTCTAAACAACATGGTGCATTAGCCAACCCAAGAAAACGGATCTCTAAAGCTACTTCTAAATTGGGCTAATATTTTATGTAATTCTTATCCTAGAAACTAGATTTATAAAGGATAGGATTTAAAACAATGTCTCTTTAATGATGTATTAAAAGCTTCACTGTCATGCATTCATATACAAAAACTGGCAGCCAAACATTGCAACATGAAAGTAATGCTCTTGATATAGATTTTAAAGAGAATGGATTGTTTAAAACTGGGTTTTGTTTTCCAAAATTATGGGTATGCTCAAATATTGAAAAGTAAATTTTAAAATGTAGTTTAAACTGCTCATGTTCCATTAGCTACAGTTTACAATTCAATCACAAGCTCAAGATTTTAATTAATTCATATTTTAATTAAGAAAAAAATCAGGCAAGTGGATCCTAAACAAATTGTGGCACAAAAAATTCAATTAAGAAAAGAGAGTTTACTTGCTTTAAATGATTTTCAAAAGCTTTTAGTAAATGTTAATTGGCTAAGACCTCACCTTAAGCTTGCTACAGGAGAACTTAAAACTCTGTTTGATAATTCTTTGCTGAGCTTTGTACCTCATTTTTAATGGGGTTATTTGGTTCTCTGGAGTCTAACTTCTTGAGTTCCTTGTATATATTGGATATTAGCCTTATGTCAGATGCAGGGTTGGTAAAGATCTTTTTTCCCAACTTGTTGGTTATCCTTTGGTCTTATTGATAGTATCCTTTGCTCTACAGAAACTTTGTAATTTTATGAGGTCCCATTTGTCAATTTTTATCTTAGAACATAAGCTATTCATGTTCTGTTCAGGAAAATTTCCCCCATACCCATGTGCTCAAGGCTCTACCCCCATTACTTTTCTTTTAGTTTCACTGTGTCCTGTTTTATGTGGAAGTCCTTGAACCACTTGGACTTGAGATTCATACAAGGCAATTAGAATGGATCGAATTGCATTCTTCCAACCATTTATTCAATCGCCAGTTGAACCAGCACCATTTGTTGAAAAGGCTATCTTTTTTCCACTGGATGGTTTTAGCTTCTTTGTCAAAGATCAAGTGACCATAGGTGTGTGGGTTCATATCTGGGTCTTCAAATCTATTCCATTGATCTACCTGCCCGGCACTGTACTAATACCATGCAGTTTTTAACACTATTACTTGGTATTACTGTGTGATGTCAAGGATACTGATTCCCCCAGAAGTTCTTTTATTTTTGAGAATAGTTTTAGCTGTCCTAGGGTTTTTTTGTTTGTTTGTTTGTTTGTTATTCCAGGTGAATTTGAGAATTACTCTTTCTAACTCTATGAAAAAGTACATAAATAAATGATCAACATCCTTACTCATCAGGGAAATGCAAATCAAAACAACCCTGAGATTCCACCTAACACCATCAGAATGGCTAAGATCAAAACTCAGGTGAGAGCAGGTACTGGCAAGGATGTGGAGAAAGAGCAACACTCCTTCACTGCTGGTGGGATTGCAAGCTGGTATGACCACTCTGGAAATCAGTTTGGTAGTTCCACAGAAAAACTAGAGGACCCAGCTATACCACTCCTGGACATATACCCAGAAGATTCTCCAACATGTAAATAAGGACACAAGCTCCATTATGTTCATATCAGCTTTATTTATAATAACCAGAAGCTGGAAAGAATATTGTTACTCCTCAGCAGAGGAATGGATACAGAAAATGTGGTACATTTACAAAATGAAATACTACTCATCTATTAAAAACAATGCCTTCATGAAATTCTTAGGCAAATGGATGGAACTAGAAAATATCATCCTGAATGAGGTTCTCAATCACAAAAGAAAATACATGGTATGCACTCACTGATAATTGGATATTAGCCCAGAAGCTAGGAATACCCATGATACAATACACACACAAAAGGAAGCTCAAGAAGAAGGATGACCAAAGTATGAATACTTCAGCCCTTCTTAGAAGGGATAACAAAATACTCGTGGGAGGAGATATAGAGACAAACTGTGGGGCAGAGACTGAAAGAAAGGCCATCCAGAGACTTCCCTACCTGGGGATCCATCCCATATACTGTCACCAAACCCAGACACTAATGTGGATGCGAACAAGAGCTTGCTGATAGGAGCCTGACATAGCTGTATCCTGAGAGGCTATGTACCTGAAAAATACAGAGGTGGGACTGAGCGCAAGGTCCTCAATGGAGGAGCAACAGAAATGACCCACATTGCTGAAGGAACTTCCAACCCTATAGGTGGAACAACAATATAAACAAACCAGTACCACCCAGAGTTCCCAGGGAATAAACTACCAAAGAACATAGAGAGGGACCCATGGTTCTAGCTGCATATGTAGCAGAGGATGGCCTTATTGGACATCAACTGGAAGAGAGGCCATTGGTCCTGAGAAGGCTTGATGTCACAGTATAGGGGAATACCAGGACAAGGAAGCAGGAGTGGGTGGTTTGATGATCACAGGGAGTAAAGGAATGGGATAGGGTATCTTCGGAGCGGAAACCAGGAAGGGGGATAATATTTGAAAAGTAAATAAGAAAATATCTAATTAACAGAAACTCTGTTTGATAGTCTCAAGGGGAATGCAAATCCTAATTCCCCTGCACAATTAACTGATGAGGCACAAATAGCTTTGCAGAAAAGTCAATTGTTAGCTGTTTCACAGCAGTCCTTTGGCAATAGGGACCATTAATGTGGATTCTACTTTTTTCATCTCCAAGTAAAATTTGAATACCCTATTATAAAGCTGTTGTAATATTAGTAAAGAATTGAAAGATAGAATCATAAAAATATTTTGGAAATGAACTTGATGAACTATGTATTCCTTAGACCAAACAGTGATCAAATTGGTTACTGCAGAATACTGATATTTGGCCTATTGCATGCCAAACTTTTAGGCAAATTCTATAATCATTAATCAAAAGACAAGTTATTATAATTTGCATCTATGCACACTTTTGTAACTTTACACATGTAGCTGATAAAATGAATTTACTATATTTATAAACAACTCATCTAATAGAGAAACATATGCAATTGTATCACATGTTTTTCTCTTGCATTTTCCCCCTGCTTCACAAATAATTGAATTATATTCTATAGCCACAGATTCTGAAACATTGAAAAATCAAGCTTTTAATTTGTAGACTGATAATCAAAATATATACCTCATGGCTTACAATTGCTTGAAATGGTACTATCTTTTAGATATTGCTAATCCTCAAATTTTCAGTTATTTACACAATTGCAGCTTAATTTAAGAAACATGAATTCTTTCTTACCTTTAGGACATTTAAAAGTTCATACTAGATGTTCATATCCCTTAATGAGGCAATTCCACAATAGATTTGCTTACCAGGCAGATTATGGGCTTTACACAGGAATAATTAGCCCATCTAATTTTTTACATCATCAAATAAAAATAGCTTAAGACAACAAATTGGTATGTCTAGAAAATATACATGTTAAATTAAAAAGACTTGTCTTCAGTGTCCTAAATTTCTTTATGTACCACATAATGGTGTTAATTCTCAAGGACTTGTACCTAGTCAATTATTACAAACAGATGTTACTCATCTTTCTGATTTAAAAAATTAATTAAAAATGTACATATGACTATTGACAGTTTGGGGGCTTTCTAGTTACATCTCCTTTAACAGGGGAAGCAACAAAAATGAAATTAGTCATTGCCTATGTTGTTTTTCCATGCTGGGTGTTCCAAATAAGATTAAGATCAATAATGGAACTGGCTATTGCAGTCAGGCATTTGACATGTTTTGTTAACAATTTAATATTAGTCATATTACTGGGATTTCTTATAATCCTCAAGCAAAAGGTATTGTGGAACAGGCCCATGGAACATTAAAACAATATCTTTATAAAATAAAAAAGGGGAATAATATCCCTGTACACCAAAAAAATTTAAAATTTTGATGCCAAGGAACTTTCTGAGTGTGGGGAAGAGGGCATGTTTGTCTTTGTTTCTGCAGAATGCTGAAGGAACATGCTAGCTGTCATAGTGGTTAATGAGATATGATGATGCTGGAACAAAAAATGATGCTGATTGCGAGTTGGAGTGTATTCTGACAATGATGTTAGGGAAACTGCATTGGGCATACATTCTTGATCCACGCTTTATTACATTAAATATTGTGGGAAGGCCTAGAAGTTGTGGTAATGGTAAACAAAACTAAGTTGATGACTGCTGGAGAAAGTTTTACTATCAATAGAGAAATTAATTATCAAGGACTGAGAACTAGTGTCTCCATATGCTTTTCTTTTTTTCTTTTTTTTATTTGATATATTCTTTATTTACATTTCAAATGATTTTCCTGTTCCTGGATCCCCCCCCCCGAAAGTCCCAAAAGCACTCTTCCCTCCCTATGTTCCCCAATCCACCCCTTCCCGCTTCCCTGTCTTAGTGTTCCCCTACACTGCTACTCTGAGCATTTCCAGGACCAGGGGTCTCTCCTTCCTTCTTCTTGGGCTTTATTTGATATGTGAATTATGTCTTGGGTATTCCAAGCTTCTAGGCTAATATCTACTTATCAGAGAATACATACCATGAGTGTTCCTTTGAGACTGGGTTACCTTACTTAAGATGACATTCTCCAGTTCGATCCATTTGTCTAAGAATTTCATGAATTCATTGTTTTTAATGGCTGAATAGTACTCTACTGTGTATATATGCCACATGTTCTATATCCATTCCTCCATAGAGGGATCGTCTGGGTTCTTTCCAGCTTCTGGCTATTATAAATAGGGTTGCTACGAACATATTGGAACATATATCCTTATTACACGCTGGGAAATCCTCTGGGTATTCTAGGAGTGGCATAGCAGCGTCCTCCAGAAGTATCATTCCCAGTGTTCTGAGGAACCGCCAGACTGATTTCCAGAGTGGTTGTACCAGCTTGCAACCACACCAGCACTGGAGGAGTGTTCCTTTTTTTCCACATCCTCCCCAGCACCTGTTTTCTCCTGAGTTTTGATTTTAGCCATTCTGACTGGTATGAGGTGAAATCTCAGGGTTGTTTTGATTTGCATTTCCCTGATGACTAAGGATGTTGAACATTTCTTTAGGTTCTTCTCCACCATTCAATATTCCCCAGGTGAAAATTCTTTGTTTAACTCTATACCCCATTTTTAATAGGGTTATTTGGCTCTCTGAAGTCTGCCTTCTTGAGTTCTTTGTATATCTTGGATATAAGCCTTCTGTTGTATATAGTGTTGGTAAAGATCTTTTCCCAATTTGTTGGTTGCCATTTTGTCCTTTTAACAGTGTCCTTTGCCTTACAGAAACTTTGTAATCTTATGAGTTGCCATTTGTCAATTCTTGATTTTAGAGCATAAGCTATTGGTGTTCTGTTCAGGAAATTTTCCCCTGTGCCCATGTCCTCAAGAGTCTTCCCCAGTTCCTTTTCTATTAATTTTAGTGTGTCTGGTTTTATGTGGAGGTCCTTGATCCACTTGGACTTGAGCTTAGTACAAGGAAATAAGAATGGATCAATTTACATTCTTTTGCCTGCTGACCTCCACTTAAACCAGCACCATTTGTTGAAAAGGCAATCTTTTTTTCCACTGAATGGTTGTAGCACGTTTGGCAAAGATCAAGTGACCATAGGTGTGTGGGTTCATTTCTGGGTCTTCAATTCTATTTCATTGATCTACTTGCCTGTCACTGTACCACTACCATGCAGGGTTTTTTTTTTAATTTTCTATATTCTTTGTTTACATTCCAAATGTCTTCTCCTTTCCTGGTTCCCCCCTTCCCATAAGTCCCATAAACCCTCTTCTCTCTGCCCATTCCCCAATCTCCCACTCCCATTTCTCTGTCCTGATCCTCTCCTACACTGCTGGATCAAGCCTTTCTAAGACTGGGGTCCTCTCCTTCCTTCTTCTTGGGAATTATTTGATATGTTAATTGTGTCTTGAGTATTCAGGACTTCTGAGCTAATTAACATCCATTTATCAGTGACTGCATTCCATGTGTGCTCTTTTGTGATTGGGTTACCTCACTTACAATGATGTTTTCCAGGTCCAACCATTTGCCTAAAAATTTCATGAATTCATTGTTTTTAATTACTGAGTAGTATTCCATTGTGGAAATATACCACATTTTCTGTATTCATTCCTCCATTGAGGGACATCTGGGTTGTATCCAGCTTCTGGCTATTATAAATAAGGCTGCTATTGCATGCCAGGGAATCCTCTGGGTATATGCCCAGGAGTGATAAAAGAGGGTCCTCCAGAATTGCCATGCTCAGTTTTCTGAGGAACCACCAGACTGATTTCCAGAGTGGTTGTACCAGCTTGCAATCCCACCAGCAGTGGAGGAGTGTTCCTCTTTCTCCACATCCTGGCCAACACCTGCTGTCTCCTGAGTTTTGAATGTTAGCCATTCTGAATAGTGTAAGGTGAAATCTCAGAGATGTTTTGATTTGCATTTCCCTAATAATTAATGATGTTTAACAATTCTTAAGGTGCTTCTCAGACATTTGAAATTCTTTAGGTGAGAATTTTTTATTTTTAGCTCTGTATCCCATTTTTAATAGGGTTATTTTAGACAACTTAAGTAGGTCAAAGGGATACAAATTAGAAAGGAAAAAATCAAACAATCACTATTTGCAGATGATACAATAGTATATATA
>NC_067472.1:53843419-53864419 GCF_947179515.1 Apodemus sylvaticus | reverse complement strand
AGTGACCCAAAAAACTCCACTAGAGAACTCCTACAGCTGATAAACAACTTCAGCAAAGTGACTGCAAATCAGTAGCCTTCCTATGCTCAAAGAATAAGCAGGCTGAGAAAGAAATTAGAGAAACGACACCTGTCAAATAGCCACAAACAATATAAAGTATCTTGGGGTGACTCTAACCAAACAAGTGAAAGATCTGTATGACAGGAACTTCAAGTCTCTGAAGAAGGAAATTGAAGAAAACATCAGAAAATGGAAAAATCTTCCATACTCATGGATTGGCAGGATTTATATCGTTAAAATGGCCGTCTTGCCAAAAGCAATCTGCAGATTCGATGTGATACCCATCAAAATCCTAACTCAGTTCTTTATAGTTAGAAAGAACAATTCTCAAATTCATCTGGAATAACAAAAAAACCCAGGATAGCTAAAACTATTCTCAATAGTAAAAAAAAACTGGGGGGATCAGTATCCTGGACCTCAAGCAGTACTACAGAGCAATAGTGCTTAAAACTGCATGGTATTGGTACAGTGACGGGGAGGCAGATCAATGCAATAGAATTGAAGACCCAGAAATGAACCCACATGCCTATGGTCACTTGATTTTCGACAAAGGAGCTAAAATCATCCAATAGTAAAAGAAAGCCTTTTCAACAAATGGTGCTGGTTCAACTGGAGGTCAGCATTCAGAAGAATGCAAATCGATCCATTCTTATCTCCTTTAACTAAGCTCAACTCCAAGTGGATCAAGGACCTCCACATAAAACCAGACACACTGAAACTAATAGAAAAGAAACTGGGAAAGATCCTTGAGGATGTGGGCACAGGGGAAATGTTCCTGAACATAACACCAATAGCTTATGCTCTAAGATCAAGAATTAACAAATATGACCTCATAAAATTACAAAATTTCTGTAAGGCAAAGGACACTGTCAAAAGGACAAAATGGCAGCCAACAAATTGGGAAAATATCTTTTCCAACACTACATACAACAGAGGGCTAATATCCAATATATAGAAAGAACTCAAGAAGGTAGACTCCATAGAACCATGAAGATTTTGACACAATTGCTCTGTAGTACTGTGTGAGGTTGGGGATACTGGTTCCCCCAGAAGTTCTTTTACTGTTGAGGATAGTTTTAGCTATCCTCAGTTTTTTGTTATTCCAGATGAATTTGAGAATTGCTCTTTCTAACTCTATGAAGATTTGAGTTGGGATTTTGATGGGGATTGAATTGAATCTGTAGATTGCTTTTGGCAGGATGGCCATTTTTACTATATTAATTCTGCCAATCTAAGAGCATGAAAGATTTTTCCATCTTCGAAGGTCTTCTTGGATTTTTTCTTCAAAGACGAAGTTCCTGTCATACAGATCTTTTACTTGTTTTGTTAGAGTCACACCAAGATACTTTATATTGTTTGTAGCTATTTTGACGGGTGTCATTTCCCTAATTTCATTCTCAGCCCGTTTATACTTTGAGTATAGGAAGGCTACTGATTTGCTTGAGTTGATTTTATATCTAGCCACTTTGCTGAAATTGTTTATCAGCTCTACGAGTTCTCCACTCTCTGGTGGAGTTTTTTGGGTCACTTAAGTATACTATCGTATCATCTGCAAATAGTGATAATTTGACTTCATCCTTTCCAATTTTTATCCTTTTGACCTTATGTTTTCTAATTGCTCTAGCTAGAACTTCAATTATTATATGGAACAAATATGGAGAGAGAAGGCAGCCTTGTCTAGTCCCTGGTTTTAGTGGGATTGCTTCAAGTTTCTCTCCATTTAGTTTGATGTTAGCTAAATGTTTCCTATATATTGCTTTTTAATATGGTTAGGTATGAGCTGTTAATTCCTTCTCTTTCCAAGACCTTTAACATGAAAGGATGCTGAATTTTGTCAAATGCTTTTTCAGCATCTAATGAAATGACCATGTGTTTTTTTTCTTTGAGTTTGTTTATGTAGTTGATTATGTTGATGAATTTCCATATATTGAACCATCCCTGCATCCCTGGTATGAAGCCTACTTGATCATGGTGTGTAGCTGCCGGCAGCTACTGTGAACCAGGTCCTGGAAGAGGATGGATGGGATGGATGGGGAGGAGGTCAAAAGAATGAAGGGCAGGATGGCAGTTTACCGATCAAGGCCCCAAGTTTAATGGAGGTCAGACCATATAACAGCTTGGGAGAGCCCCTCCTCCCAGACTCCAGGGTGAGTACCGAGAACTGATCTGGCTGTTCCCTGGGTGTAGGCTCCACTGCTCAGGCAGCTGGACGAGTCACCTGTTTAATTCAGGATTCATAGACCTGGAGGAACAATGAACATCACCTTTACTCTGAGTACTCCACCCTAGGTGGAGCAGGATCCTGACTAGCACAGGAATCCCTGCTCAACAAAGGCTAGGAGAAGAAGTTCCCCTTGACCAATGTTAAGTTCACTCTGGGCATTCCACCCTAGGATAAAAATTCCTGCTGTAACCTACTTCCCTATTATGCCCTACAGTCAGATTCCTGCCCAAAGCCCTTGTCCTTGGCCAATGTCAAGCTCCTGCCAGGCAGCACAACACCCCAGTAAGGCTCTCCACATCTCCTCCCTTTTTATTAATTTAAAGATGAGGAGGTAGAAAACAAGTAGATAAACATCTGTCATAAGATGGTAGGTCTTAACTAGGGAGGGAAAGCATTGACCGTAATTCCTCTTAAATATTGTATAATGTCTTTTGCAGAGGAGGGATAATAGGTTCCCTTATTATTTTAAGGACAGCCTCTGGGCATTAACCCCTATACAATTAGGTGTACTTCCTGGGTACTCAGAGGCAGAAATCATGATCCTCCCCATGTGATGCCTTACCTCGCACCTCTCACTGGTGCCCATATTTGCTCGATTAGCAAACACACATAGATCTGAATTCTATGTGGCTATCTTTTTGGAGATCCACTTGTATAAGTTTTGAAGCCTGGGGGTCTGCAAGTGTCTTTAACAGGCATGCGATTTTTCAATCCAGGTGAGCCCGGGTGGAGTCAGCCAGTCTGCTCAACAAACAAGGTCAAGAGTTAAAAGTGGAACAGGATTAACTTGTCTGTGGATGTCCCTGAGGTATCCAATTCAGTTCCAAAAGACACAAAGCCTTCCTTCTCCACCCTCCCTTTTTTAAGCATCAGACAAACTGGCTGATAAGGCCATCTTTCAGTGATTGAAATCATACTTACTAGAAGATGCAGGATCTGTGTCCAACTGATGAAACAATCTTCTGGCAGCCATCGGGCTCCATCCTCTTTTTTGTGAAAAAAAAAAATGCAAACAGAGCCTCTTCCCCAACAAGATCTGGACCATTCCATGTATTATTTAAAGGGTCCCGCCACTTAACCATGGTATAAGAATTGGAAGTGACTGGATGCCAATGACCTGCATTTCGACAGCCTCTTGACGATAACCCCTATGGAGGCTGGCTGCAGAGTGACCTTTAGCATCAGTTTGCAAATATTTCAAAAAAAATAAGACAAAAGCAAGATGTGCTTTTGTTGATCTTGGAGAGTATGATTCTCCATTTTTTGTTTTTAAAAGCCAATTTTGAAGAGTGTGATGTGCACGTTCAACAATTCCTTGTCCCATTGGGTTATAAGGAATGCCAGTTTTATGTTCAGTACCAAATTCTTTACAAAATGAGATAAAGTTATTGCCAGTGTAAGCGAGTTCATTATCCGTCTTAATGACTTTAGGCAATCCCATAGTATTAAACGCTTTTAAACAATGATCATTTATACTTCCAGAGGCGTCTCCTGTATGTAGAGAAGGAAAAAGGAATCCTGAACAAGTATCAATGCAAACATATATTTTAATTTTTCAAATTCTGCATAGTGAGTTATATCCATTTGCCAAATATGATTGGGCATGGGGCCACATGGATTAACCCTTAAATGGGGAGCTGGAGATAAGGTAAGACAGTTAGGGCATTGTTTCACAATCATTCTTGCTTGCTCCTTAGTTATCTTATGTTTGAGCCTTAAGGTGTGGCTTGAAAGATGAAACTTATTATGATCACTCTTGGCCAATTCAACAGGATCTGAAATTAAAGCTTCTCCTGTTAGAGCCTTATCAATGCAATCATTACCTTGACCAAAGGTCCAGGAAGACTGGAGTGAGCTCATATATGGCCAATATAAAAGGGATTTTTTTCTAGCAAGAATAATGTTTTGCAATTGTGAAAACAAGGATCCTGCTGGCATATTAAAATTCAATGTGCCACAGGCTTCTAATAATGGGACAGATTCTGCAACAGACAAACTGTCCATAAAAAGATTAAAAGTACCATTTACAGATTGAAAAACACTTAATACTGCTGTCAGCTCTGCTGAGCTGGGAGCCCAGGTGTTTCTATAACCACCTGTTGATTATTAATTAAATATCCAGCTCTTCCTTTAGAGGAGCCATCTGTGAAAATCAAAAGAGCATTATGCAGCAGCTGTAAAGATGTCATATTAGGAAATATAACCTTATGAATTTTTTAAAACTTTATTAACTTATCTTGAGGATAATGGTTATCTATAGTTCCTTCAAATCCTATTTCAGCAAGCTACCAATCTGTGCTATGCTGCTTCAGCCAGGTATCTTGATCTACATTAAAAGGATGAATAGTGATATCTGGTTCGTTACCAAAATAAGTTAATGCCTGCTTCCTTCCGAGCACAATTATCTGGGCTACTGCCTCATAATATGGCAGGATATTACATTTAGGAGACACCCCCAAATGTATCCACATAAGAGGAGCCTTTTGCCATAATAACTCTGCAGGTGAAGGAGTTGTATTAAAAATTAACAGATGTAAAGTTAAAGAATAATCTATATAGGTAACAAATTGTTTCCAATAGCTCTCTCCACTTGCTGGAAGGCCAAAAGTCCTTCTGGGGTTAAGGATCTAGGGGACATGGGATCAGCTCTCCCTTTTAGAATATCAAAGGTAGTAATTCTCTTGTAGTAAGCTTTAAATAGGGGTGAAGCCAATTAATATCACCTGTCTGTTGCTGCCTGCAGCAACAGGTGAACTGGAGGCCTGAAAGAGAATCCTGGGGATATATGGGAGTGGTGAAAGAGAACTGAGGCAGGACAACCTTTGTCAATCATGACCAAAACTTTAATAAATATTAGTCAATATATAGTTTAGGAAGAACCCCTCCTCCAAGGCTTCAGGTGAAGTCCAAGAACTGGCTGGCTCTAATCTCAGCAGGTCGCCTGCTATGATCTGGAGTACTTCTGTGCGGCTTCCATGTGCTAGCAGTGGCCTGTATTGTTCTCTAGAGAACAAAGGCCAAGAATATCACAGGCTGAGAGCAGGGGCTGGTCACCAGGAATGTCACAGGTTGAGCACAGAGGCTGAAAAGCCCAGCTCAATGCTGGAGGGGGAAGGGACAAATTCCCCCTTAATTATTAATTTTTTAAAGAACCAGTGGGATAAATACATCTGTCTAAAGATAGTACACTTTGACCAGTGAGAGAAAGCATTGACTGTGACCCCTTAAATATTAATTGACATCATTTTCAGAGGAGGGGAAATAGACTGCCTTATTATTATAAGGACAGTCTCTCAATGTCAACCCCTATGCAGTCAGGTGTGCTTTCAGGGAAACTCAGAAGCAGGACATTTCCTTTTTCCCTTGCAGTGCCTCGCCTCACACCTCATAACTGATGCCCATGTTTGTTTAATTAACAAGCATGCATAGATCTGAGTTCAATGCAGCTCCATCTTTGGAGATCCCCTGGTAAGGTAAATGTCCTGTGAATATGAGCTGGCGGGCCTACACAGCCACCCATCATTGAGCCCTGGAAGCTGTTGAGCTGTATCTGGGAGAGACCTGTTTGAAACACAAAAGAAGAGATTAAAAGAAAAACCCCTCTTGGGCTGTCTCTGGAAGGCCCAAGGCATTCAATTTGATTGCAAATTTGTGACTCAGGCATGAGGCCTGGCTTTCAAATTAACTGCAAGAGCACAAAGGAGCCTATCTTCCCAAATATGTGAGAAGTGGCCTTGAGAATACTTTTGAATTAGTTATACTTACCAGCTGGTTTAGAGTCTGAATTTATGTCATACCAATCTTTCTGGTAGCCATCAGGCTCAGTCTTCTTTTTAAGAAAAAAATACAAACTAAGCCTCTACCCCAGATTAAAACAGGGTCTGGGCCATTCCATGTATTAGTTAAAGGGTCGTGCCATTTAACCAGAATTGAATTAGAAGTAACAGGATGCCAATGGTGATCCTCTTCAGACTGACCTTTAGCATCAGTTTGCAGGAAATTCAAAATGAATAAAACAAAAGCAAGGTGTGCTTTGGGTGATCTGGAAGGGTATAGTTTCCCCTTCTTTGTTTTAAAAAGCCAATTTTTAAGAGTGTGATGTGCATGCTCAACAGTTCCTTGGCCCATTGGATTATAAGGAATTCCAGTTTTATGTTTAATACTAAATTCTTTACAAAACAAGATAAAGTTATTGCCAGTGTAGGCTGGCCCATTGTTTGTCTTAATGACTTTGGGTAGTCCGATGGTATTAAAAGCTTGTAAACAATGATCGATTATATTTTTAGAGGCTTCTCCCAAATGTAGAGAAGCAAAAAGAAATCCTGAACAAGTATCAATGCAAACATGTATGAATTTTAATTTTCCAAATTCTGCATAGTGAGTTACATCCATGCCAAATATGATTAGGCATAAGGCCTCGTGGATTAACCCCTAAATGAGGAACTGGCAATAATGTAATGCAATTAGGGCATTGTTTTACAATCATTCTTGCTTGCTCCTTTGTGATCTTATGATAGAGTGTTAATGTATGGCTAGAAAGGTGGAACGTATTATGATCATGTCTAGCCATTTCAACAGGTTCTAAAGCTAAAGCCACTCCTATTAGAGTTCTGTCAATGAAATGATTGCCTACAGCTAAAGCTCCAGGGAGACCGGAGTGAGATCGTATATGGCCAATATAAAAGGGATTTTTTTTTCCTAGCAAGAATGATATTTTGCAATTGTGAAAATAAAGATCCTGCTGGCATATTAAAATTAAATGTGCCACAGGTCTCTAATCATGGTACAGAATCTGCAATGTAAGCACTGTCAGTAAAGAGATTAAAGGTACTATTTACAGATTGAAAGACACATAATATCACTGTTAGTTCTGATAACTAAGCAGAAAGCTCAGGTGTCTCTATAACCACCTGTTGATTATTAATAAGATATCCAGGTCTTCCTTTGGAGGAGCCATCTGTGAAAATTAAAAGAGCATTATGTAGTGGCTCTAAAGATGTCATATTAGAAAATACAACCTCATGTATATTTAAAAACTTTATCAGTTTATCTTGAGGATAATGGTTATCTATAGTTCCTTCAAAATCTATTTGAGCAAGCAACTAATCTGTGCTATGTTGTTTTAACCAAGCATCTTCATCTACGTTAAAAGGCTGAATAATAATATCTGGTTCTTTGACAAAATAAGTTAGTGCCTGCTTTCTTCCAAGCTCAATTACCTGGGCTACTGCCTCATAATATGGCAAGATATTACGCTTAGGAGACACTCTCAAATGAATCCACATAAGAGGAGCCTTTTTCCATGATAAACCTGTAGGTGAATGAGTGGTATTAAAAATTAACAGATGTAAAGATAAAGAATAATCTATATAGGTAACAGATTGGTTTTCAATAGCTTTCTCCACTTTCTGTAAGGCCAAAAGTCCTTCTGGAGTTAATAATCTAGGGAATGTAGGGTCAACATCCTCCTTTAGAATATCGAATAAATGTCATAATTCTGTAGTAAGCTTTAAATATGGACGAAGCCAATTAATATCTCCCAACAACCTTTGAAAATCATTTAAAGTTTTTAAACTGTCCCTGCGAATAATTATCTTCTAGGGGAAAAACAACTTGATCTGTAAGTTTGAAATCAGATAATTATAAGGATCCTGGGTTTGTACTTTCTCTGGAGCTATTTGTAAACCTTTAGCGGCTAAAGCCTGTTGCAAATCTTTATAACACAAAAGCAAATCCTGAGGATTTCCCCCTCCCCTGCTATCAAAATATCATCTGTGTAATGGACCAAGTGGATCTCTAGCCATTGCTGTCTTATAGGCTGAATGGCCTGTGCCACAAACTTTTGACATAAAGTAGGACTGTTTGCCATGCCCTGAGGAAGAACTGTCCATTGGTATCTTTTTATAGCTTCCATGAAGTTAACAGAAGGAACACTGAAAGCAAATCTTTTACAATCCTCACGGTGTAAAGGAATAGTAAACAATCTTTCAAATCCACCACTATTTTACAATATCCTCTAGGAATAGCCACTGGAGATGGAAGCCCAGGTTGTAAAGTTCCCATGGGCACCATGGTTTCATTAACCTTTCTTAGATCTTGTAACAGTCTCCATTTACCAGATTTTTTCTTGATAACAAATATTGGTGTATTCCATGGTGACCGAGATTCTTTTAAATGTCCTACCTGTAATTGTTCCTGCACTAGTGAAAAGGAGACTTCTAATTTTTCTTTAGATAAAGACCCACACTGGACTATCATTAAGCCATTGAATTTTACTAGCATGAGATGCAGGCAAGATAGTGGCCATTACAGAAAATGCCCCAAACCTCTAGTACCAGAACGAAGCTTTTGACTTTCAAATCTTTTAACCCCTTGTTCTTCTTTTCCTAGCTCCTGACCAGGCAAAACTCCTTGTTCTAGCACCTGCTTAGCCACTACTTCATTAGGACTACACATTTTGAGGCCCACCTGTGACAAAAGATCTCTTCCCCAAAGGGTAGTAGGCAAATTTGGCATATCATAAGGCTGAATTTGCCCTGAATTTCCTTCTTCATCTTTCCAAGTTAGAAGGTTAGTGCTTTGCTTAGGATTATTAACATAACCAATCCCTTAGAGGTGAGTGAATGTTTCTGACAAGGGCTAAGTTGAAGGCCAATCTTGTCCTCTAATAATTGTTTCATCAGCTCTGGTATCTATTAATCCGTCAAAGCTTTTCCCCTCAATTGTTCATCTCAGGTTAGGTCTCTTACTTGTAATAGACTGAACCCAATAAACACCAGAGGAACCAAAGCCACTCTGTCCTCTCTTACTCTTAATGAATTTGGAAAGTATTGAATGCAAGGGAACTAAGACAAGTTGAGCAATTCTTTGGTTAGCAGGTATAGTTATAACGCCATGAGGGGAAGCAGCCATTGTTTTATTTCTCCCTCATAATCATTATCTATGATACCTGGATCTGCAGCCCCTTTATAATAGTACTACTTCATCCTAGAAGCAATCCCCAAGTTTCTTCAGGCAAAGTTCCAAAGACTCCTGTACGCATAGTCTGGACCCCCATTTCTGGAGTTAATATTGGAGGTGGAACACATGTCCAATCCTGTGCTTCCTGGTGTTGCCCTGGTAAGTTCAAGGATAGAATTCCCTGGCCTGGCAGCAGCTTCATGGCCCCATAAGCTGCTTGCTGTGGTTGTCTGGGGGCCTGAGGCTTGCGCCTCTGACAATTTCCCGACAAGGGACGGCCCTGAATATCGATCTTGCACTTAAAATCTCTAGCCCAGTGATTACCCTTCCTACATCTAGGACAGACTTCTGGGGTACAATTTGATTGCCCGCTTATAGCACCTCTGTTCTTAGGGCAATCACTTTTAAAATGACCCAGACCTCCACATTTAAAACACCTTTTATTCCTTTGTCTTTGTGAAAGTAGCCCCTGTATGGTGGTTCCTTGCAAAGCTGCAGCTATGGCCAAACCCTAATTGTACGAAGGCCCAATTTTGGAACAAAGGTGAATATAACCACCTAAGTCTGTCTTTCCCCTGTGAGTTTTAATGGCTTCACAGCAAGTGACATTAGTGTTCTCAAGCCAGCTGGGTGACTAACGAATTTTCTGCCTGAGCAGCTAAAACAGCTAAAAATTCTGTTAGCTGTTTTCAATAGCCTATCTACAAAATCCTGAAAAAGCTCATCAGGAGCCTGTCTGATGCCAGTTAAACTTCCACTAAGATCCGCTTTTGTTGGTAATTCATTCCACGCACTGCGGGCAGCCATTGCAACCTGCGCATACACTCCAATAGGAAACCCAGTCTTATTAGTATTTCCTTCATATAGACCTTCTCCCAGTAGCATTTCAATATTCCAATCTGGATAGCAGGCCTGAGCATTTATAGAGGCAGTCCTCTTACTAACTTCACACCATTCAGTATTCCAAAGCAAGAAATCTCCTCCTGACAAAGTAGCCTTACATAAAGTCCTCCAATCCTGTGGAATTAAATCCACAGTATCCAATAAAGCTTGTGTAAAAGGAGCTGTAGGGCCATACTATGCCACAGCTGTCTTTAATTCTTTTATCACTTTGAACTCCAATGTCTGATATTGTCTAATATTATTCTCCTCATCTCCAATCTCAAGGACAGGGAAGGCCAACAGGTCAAATGTATCTTATCCTTCCCCATGAGCCTGGCTTACAGCTCTTTCTAGTGGCGATTTTGGAAATGGGACCTCATAAAATTACAAAGTTTCTGTAAGGCAAAGGACACCATCAAAAGGACAAATCAGCAACCAACAAATTGGGTGCATCTCAAAATCATTGCTCTTTCCAATACTTTATACCCTTTTTAACTCCTGTAACTCATTAGTCAACTTCTGCAACTTAATCTCAAACTCCAGCTTTTGTAGTTATGTATCCCTCTGGATATAATCTGCTACAACAGAGGTCATAGGTGGAGGAGAAGGTGCATTAGGAGGCCAATCCTCACCATGATATTTGGCAGCTCCTTCCCCTAGATGAGCTTCCTTCTCTAATGTTAGCTCATCAGTAGTATCTCTATATTTTTCCAATTTAGGGTTAAGAGGGCCCTTTTCTGAGGAAGTCCTCTCTGATGGGCCTTTTTTCTTGAGATTCCCCAAGTCCTTCCTGTATGATATCTAATACCTTCAAGGTCCTTTCATCAATAGCATCCTTTATAAGCATACAGAGGCAGAGGGTAATATTATCTGCCTTGGTAGCCTTTAGCACGTTGCCAATCCTTTCCCAGTTTCTCTCATTTAAAGTTCTTTTTTCTTGGAACCATGGGCAGGAAGAATCTATCCGATTTAAAGAAATCTTCTAACCTTTGTTCTTCAAACCCAATCCATTTCACCTGAAGAAGCTTCTGAAGTCTGCAGACAAAAGGTTGCCTAGAATGTTCCTGTCCCATTTTTCACTGTCCACTCTTCTGCACCCACAACAGATAAAATTTTTACACTAGCACTAGTATTTAAGTCCTGCAGTTGCTCACTGTGCAGGATACCATCATTTTCTGTTTTCTGGGAAGCAACTCAGAAGGCCTTCTCATGTCCAGTCTTGTGTTCAGGCACCAGTCTGTAGTTGCCAGCAGCTACTGTGAACCAGGCCCTGGAAGAGAAGCAGGGGGATTGATGGGGAGGTGGTGAAAAAAAACGAAGGCCAGATGACAGTTTACCAATCAAGGCCCCAAGTTTAATGGAGGTCAGACCATATAACAGCTTGGGAGAGCCCCTCCTCCCAGACTCCAGGGTGAGTTCCAAAAACTAATCTGGCTGTTCCCTGGGTGTTGGCTCCACTGCCCAGGCAGCTGGATGAGTCACCTTTTTAATTCAGGAATTCATAGACCTGGAGCAACAATGAACTTCACCTTCACTCTGAGCCCTCTACCCTAGGTGGAGCAGGATCCTGACTAGCTCAGGAATCCCTGCTCAACAAAGGCTAGGAGAAGAAGTTCCCCTTGACCAATGTTAAGTTCACTCTGAGCATTCCACCCTAGGATAAAAATTCCTGCTGTAACCTACTTCCCTATTATGCCCTAATGTCAGATTCCTGCCCAAAGC
This sequence comes from Apodemus sylvaticus, assembly GCF_947179515.1. NCBI lineage: Eukaryota > Metazoa > Chordata > Mammalia > Rodentia > Muridae > Apodemus > Apodemus sylvaticus. The sequence continues at coordinate 53,852,571 of NC_067472.1, read as the reverse complement.
CCTTGTCCTTGGCCAATGTCAAGCTCCTGCCAGGCAGCATGACACCCCAGTAAGGTTCGCCACAATAGTGAATGATCATTTTGATGTGTTCTTGTATTCATTTGGCAAGAATTTTATTCAGTATGTTTGCATTGATATTCATAAGGGATATTGTTCTAAAGTTCTATTTATTGTTGGATCTTTGTGTGGTTTCGGTATCAGTGAAATTGTGGATTCATATAATGAATTGAGTAGGGTTCTGTCTGCTTCTATTTTGTGGAATAGTTTGAAGAGTATTGGTATTAGGTCTCCTTTAAAGGTCTGAGAGACTTCTGCACTAAAACCATCTGGTCCCATGCTTTTTGGGGGTGGGGGACGGTCAATGATCATTTCTATTTCTTTAGGGGTTATGGCACCATTTACACGGTCTATCTGATCCTGATTAAACTTTGGTAGTTGGTATTTGTCTAGGAAATTGTCCATTTCCTCCAGATTTTCCAGTTGTGTTGAATATAGGCTTTTGTAGTAGGATCTGATATTTTTTTTAATTTCCTCAGTTTCTGTTGTTATTTCTCCCTTTTCATTTATGATTTTCTTAATTTGGATACTGTCCCTGTGCCCTCTTGTTAGTCTGGCTAAAGGTATCTTGTTGATTTTCTCGAAGAACCAGCTTCTGGTTTTGTTGATTCTTTGTATAGTTCTTTTTGTTTCAACTTGGTTGATTTCAACCCTGAGTTTGATGTTTTCCTGCCTTCTACTCCTGTTGGGTGTATTAGCTCTTTCTGTTCTAAAGCTTTCAGGTGTGCTGTTAAGCAGCTAGTGTATGCTCTCTCCAGTTTCTTTTTTGAGGCACTCAGAACTATGAGTTTTCCTCTTAGCACTGCTTTCATTGTGGCCTATATATTTGGGCATGTTGTACCTTCATTTTCATTAAATTCTAAAAAGTCTTTGATTTCTTTATTTCTTCCTTGACCAAGGTATCATTGAGTAGAGTATTGTTCAGCTTCCACGTATATGTACACATTCTGCTGTTTTTGTTGCTATTGAAGACCACCCTTATTCCATAACGATCTGATAGGGGACATGGAATTAGTTTGTACTTCTTATATCTGTTGACTTATGTTTTGTGGTCAATTATATGTGCAATTTTGGAAAAGGTACCATTAGGTGCTAAGAAGGTATATTCTTTTAATTTAGGATGAAATGTTTTATAGATATCTATTAAATCCATTTGGTCCAAAACTTCTGTTAGTTTCACTGTGTCTCTGTTTAGTTTGTGTTTCCCTGATCTGTCCCTTGATGAGAGTGGGGTGTTTAAGTCACTGACAATTATCGTGTGGGGTGCGATGTGTGCTTTAAGCTTTTGTAAGATTTCCTTTATGAATATGGGTGCCCTTGTATTTGGGGCGTAGATGTTCACAATTGAGAATTCTTCCTGGTAGATATTTCTTTTGATAAGTATAAAGTGGCCTTCTGTGTCTTTTTTGATGAATTTTGGTTGAAAGTCTATTTTATCTAATATTAGAATGGCTACTCCAGCTTGTTTCCTGGGACCATTTGCTTGGAAAACTCTTTTCCAGCCTTTTACTCTGAGGTAATGTTTGTCTTTGACACTGAAATGCATTTCCTGTATGCAGCAAAATACGGGGTCTTGTTTACGAATCCACTCTGTTAGTCTCTGCCTTTTTATTGGGTGATTGAGTCATTGATGTTAAGAGATATTAAAGTATAGTGATGGTTGCTTCCTGCTGTTTTTTTTTTCAAATATAATTTTTTTTATTTACATTTCAAATGATTCCCCCTTTCCTAGCGCCCCCCCCACTTCCAGAAAGTCCCGTAAGCCCCCTTCTCTCCTCCTGTCCTCCCACCCACCCCTTCCCACTTCCCCGATCTGGTTTTACTGAATACTGCTTCATTGAGTCTTTCCAGAACGTGGGGCCACTCTTCCTTTCTTCTTGTACCTCATTTGATATGTAGATTATGTTTTGGGTATTCCAGGTTTCTAGGTTAATATCCACTTATTAGTGAGTGCATACCATGATTCACCTTTTGAGTCTGGGTTACCTCACTTAGTATGATGTTCTCTAGCTCCATCCATTTGCCTAAGAATTTCATGAATTCATTGTTTCTAATGGCTGAATAGTACTCCATTGTGTAGATATACCACATTTTTTGCATCCACTTTTCTGTTGAGGGATACCTGGGTTCTTTCCAGCATCTGGCGATTATAAATAGGGCTGCTATGAACATAGTAGAGCATGTATCCTTATTACATGGTGGGGAATCCTCTGGGTATATGCCCAGGAGTGGTATAGCAGGATCTTCTGGAAGTGAGGTGCCCAGTTTTCTGAGGAACCACCAGACTGATGTCCAGAGTGGTTGTACCAATTTGCAACCCCACCAGCAGTGGAGGAGTGTTCCTCTTTCTCCAGACCGTCTCCAACACCTGCTATCTCCTGAATTTTTAATCTTAGCCATTCTGACTGGTGTAAGGTGAAATCTCAGGGTTGTTTTGATTTGCATTTCCCTAATGACTAATGAAGTTGAGCATTTTTTAAGATGCTTCTCCGCCATCAGAAGTTCTTCAGGTGAGAATTCTTTGTTTAACTCTGTACCCCATTTTTTAATAGGGTTGTTTGGTTTTCTGGAGTCTAACTTCTTGAGTTCTTTATATATATTGGATATTAGCCCTCTATCTAATGTAGGATTGGTGAAGATCTTTTCCCAATTTGTTGGTTGCCGATTTGTCCTTTTGATGGTATCCTTTGCCTTACAGAAACTTTGTAATTTTATGAGGTACCATTTGTCAATTCTTGATCTTAGAGCATACGCTATTGGTATTCTGTTCAGAAACTTTCTCCCTGTACCGATGTCCTCAAGTGTCTTCCCCAGTTTCTTTTCTATTAACTTCAGAGTGTCTGGCTTTATGTGGAGGTCCTTGATCCATTTGGATTTGAGCTTAGTACAAGGAGACAAGGATGGATCAATTCTCATTCTTCTGCATGCTGACCTCCAGTTGAACCAGCACCATTTCTTGAAAAGGCTATCTTTTTTCCATTGGATGTTTTCAGCCTCTTTGTCAAGGATCAAGTGGCCATAGGTGTGTGGGTTCATTTCTGGATCTTCAATCCTGTTCCATTGATCCTCCTGCCTGTCACTGTACCAATACCATGCAGTTTTTAACACTATTGCTCTGTAGTATTGCTTGAGGTCAGGGATACTGATTCCCCCAGACTTTCTTTTGTTGCTGAGAATAGTTTTAGCTATCCTGGGTTTTTTGTTATTCCAGATGAATTTGAGAATTGCTCTTTCTAACTCTGTGAAGAATTGAGTTGGGATTTTGATGGGTATTGCATTGAATATGTAGATTACTTTTGGCAAAATGGCCATTTTAACTATATTGATTCTACTGATCCTGAGCATGGGAGGTTTTCCCATTTTTTTGAGGTCTTCTTCCATTTCCTTATTCAGAGTCTTGAAGCTTGTCATACAGATCTTTCACATGTTTGGTAAGAGTCACCCAAGATACTTTATCCTGTTTGTGGCTATTGTGAAGGGGGTCATTTCCCTAATTTCTTTCTCAGCCTGCTTATCCTTTGAGTATAGGAAGGCCACTGATTTGCTTGAGTTGATTTTATAACCTGCCACTTTGCTGAAGTTGTTTATCAGCTGTAGGAGTTCCCTAGTGGAGTTTTTTGAGTCACTTAGGTAGACTATCATGGCATCTGCAAATAATGATAGTTTGACTTCTTCCTTTCCAATTTGTATCCCTTTGACCTCTTTATGTTGTCGAATTGCCTGAGCTAGTACATCAAGTACAATATTGAAAAGATAAGGAGAAAGGGGGCAGCCCTGTCTAGTCCCTGATTTTAGTGGGATTGCTTCAAGTTTCTCTCCATTTAGTTTGATGCTGGCTACTGGTTTGCTGTATATTGCTTTTACTATGTTTAGGTATGGACCTTGAATTCCTGTTCTTTCCAAGACTTTAAGCATGAAATGATGCTGAATTTTGTCAAATGCTTTTTCAGCATCCAATGAAATGACCATGTGGTTTTTTCTTTGAGTTTGTTTATGTAGTGGATTGCATTGAGGGATTTCCGTATATTGAACTAACCCTGCATTCCCGGGATAAAGCCTACTTGATCATGGTGGATGATTGTTTTGATGTGTTCTTGGATTCGGTTGGCAAGAATTTTATTGAGTATTTTTGCATCGATGTTCATAAGGGAAATTGGTCTGAAGTTCTCTTTCATTGTTGGATCTTTGTGTGGTTTTGGTATCAGCGTAATTGTTGCTTCATAGAACAAATTGGGTAGTGTTCCTTCTGTTTCTATGTTGTGGAATAATTTGAAGAGTATTGGTGTTAACTCTTCTTTGAAGGTCTGATAGAATTCTGCACTGAAACCATCTGGTCCTGTGCTTTTTTTGGTTTGAAGACTTTCTATGACTCCTTCTATTTCTTTAGGCATTATGGGACTGTATAGATGATCTATTTGGTCCTGATTTAATTTTGGTATTTGGTATCTGTCAAGGAAATTGTCCATTTCCTCCAGATTCTCCAGTTGTGTTGAGTACAGGCTCTTGTAGTAGGATCTGATGATTTTTTGGATTTCCTCAGTTTCCATTGTTATATCTCCCTTTTCATTTCTAAGTTTGTTAATTTGGATACTTTCTCTGTGCCCTTTGGTCAGTCTGGCTAAGGGTTTATCTATCTTGTTGATTTTCTCAAAGAACCAGCTCCTGGTTTTGTTGATTCTTTGTATGGTTCTCTTTGTTTCTACTTGATTGATTTCAGCCCTGAGTTTGATGATTTCCTGCCTTCTACTCCTCCTGGGTGAAATAGCTTCTTTTTGTTCCAGGGCTTTCAGGTGTGTCATTAAGCTGGTAATGTATGCTCTCTCCATTTTCTTTTTGGAGGCACTCAGGGCTAGGAGTTTTCTTCTTAGCACTGCTTTCATTGTGTCCCATAGATTTGGGTATGTTGTGTCTTCATTTTCATTGTGTTCTAAAAAGTCTTTAATTTCTTTCTATATTTCTTCCTTGACCAAGGTATCATTGAGTAGAATATTGTTCAATTTCCACGTGTATGTGGGTTTTCTGTTGTTTTTGTTGCTATTGAAGACCATTTTACTCCATAGTGATCTGATAGGAGGCATGGGATTAGTTCGATCTTCTTATATTTGTTGAGGTCTGTCTTGTGACCAGTTATATGGTCGATTTTGGAGAAGGTACCATGAGGTGCTGAGAAAAAGGTATATTCTTTTGCTTTAAGATAGAATGTTCTATATATATTTGTTAAATCTAATTGGTCCAAAGCTTCATTTAGTTTCATTATGTCCCCGTTTATTTTCTGTTTTCCTGATCAGTCCATTGAGGAAAGTGCAGTGTTGAAGTCACCCACAATTATTGTGTTAGGTGCGATGTGTGCTTTGAGCTTTAATAAAGTTTCTTTTACGAAAGAGGGTGCCCTTGCATTTGGAGCATAGATGTTCAGGATTGAGAGTTCTTCTTGTATTTTTCCTTTGACCAGCAAGAAGTGTCCCTCAGAGTCTCTTTTGATGACTTTGGGTTGAAAGTTAATTTTATCTGATATTAAAATGGCTACTCCAGCTTGTTTCCTGACACCATTTGCTTGTGAAATTGTCTTCCAACCTTTTACTCTAAGGTAGTGTTTGTCTTTGACCCTTAGGTGTGTTTCCGGTAAGCAGCAAAATGTATGGTCCTGTTTACGTATCCAGTCAGTTAGTCTATGTCTTTTTATTGGGGCATTGAGTCCATTGATGTTAAGAGATATTAAGGAATAGTGATTGTTACTTCCTGTCATTTTAACGTTATTTTTTAAATTTGATTGCTTAACTTCTTTTGGGTTTGATGAAAGGTTACTATCTTGCTTTTTCCAGAGTGAAGTTTCCCTCCTTGTATTGGTGTTTTCCTCCTATTATCCTTTGTAGGGCTGGGTTTGTGGATAGATATTGGGTAAACTTTGTTTTTGTCATGAAATATCTTAGTTTCTCCATCTATGGTGATTGAGAGTTTTGCCAGTTTTGCCTGGCATTTGTGTTCTCTTAGAGTCTGCATGAGATCAGCCCAGGATCTTCTAGCCTTCATAGTCTCAGGTGAAAAGTCTGCTGTGATTCTGATAGGTCTTCCTTTATATGTTACTTGGCCTTTTTCTCTTACTGCCTTTAATATTCTTTCTTTGTTTAGTACATTTGGTGTTTTGATTATTATGAGACGGGAAGTATTTCTGTTCTGGTCCAGTCTGTTTGGAGTTCTGTAGGCTTCTTGTATATTCATGGGCATCTCTCTCTTTAGGTTAGGGAAGTTTTCTTCCATAATTTTATTGAAGATATTTGCTGGCCCTTTAAGTTGTAAATCTTCACTCTCATCTATGCCTATAATCCTTAGGTTTGGTCTTCTCATTGTGTCCTGGATTTCCTGGATATTTTGGGTTACAAGCTTTTTGCTTTTTGCATTTTCTTTAACTGTTGAGTCCATGGTTTCTATGGTATCTTCCGTGTCTGAGATTCTTTCTTCTATCTCTTGTATTCTGTTGTTGATATTTGCATCTATGTCCACTGATTTCTTCCCAAGGCTTTCTATCTCCAAAGTTGTCTCCCTTTGAGTTTTCTTAGTTGTTTCTACTTCTGATTGTAAATCCTGGATTGTTTTGCTTAGCTCCTTCACTTGCTTGTTTGTGCTTTCCTGTAATTCTTTAAGAGATTTTTGTATTTCCTCTTTCATGACCTCAGCCTGTTGACCAAAATTCTCCTGTATTTCTTTAAGTGTTTTTTGTGTTTCCACATTATTGGCTTTTGTATTCTCCTGGATTTCTTTCAATGATTTTTGTGTTTCCCTTGCAAGGGCTTCTAACTTTTGATCCATTTTCTCCTGAATTTCTTTAAGTATGTCCTTCATGTGTTCCTGTACCAGCATCATGACCAGTGATTTTAAATCCAAATCTTGTTTTACTGGTGTGATGGGGTATCCAGGACATGCTGGTAAAGGAGAATTGGGTTCAGATGTTGCCATATTGCCTTGATTTCTGTTAGTGACGTTCCTGAGTCTGCCTTTTGCCATCTAGTTCTCACTGGTGTTAGTTGGTGTTGTCAATGCTGGACTCACCAGTGCAAGCTGCCCCTTCCCAGGTGGCCTCTGGTGCACAGCTTACCTCCTGCACTGCCTGGAGACAGGGTGTTGTTGTCCAGGCTGTTCAGACCCCAAAGCAGACACCTGAACGCTCTTGCTGGTGCCCGCTAGCTTCACCGGAACACACCGACTTCTCCCTGCTGGCCTCCCGGCAGCCCCACTTGCCTCTTTCAGGACCTGGAGATGTGGTGTTGTCTCTCAGGCTGATCTGGATCCGGAAGTGGAGAGGTCTGAGGGCTACCGCTAGAGGCCTCAGAACTGAAGCCTAAGCTCTGTGCCACAGGGACAAGCTGTGCTGTGAGCTCCCAGACTGCCTCTGGGTGCATACCAGGTCTCCCACACTTCCTGGAGACCGAGTGCTGTGGCCCAGGCTGTTCAGATCCCAAAGCAGGCACATGAAGGCTCCTGCTGGGGCCCGCTGGATTCACCGGAGCACACTGACTTTTCCCACTGGCTGCCCGGAAGCCCCACTTGCCTCTTTCAGGACCTGGAGATGTGGTGTTGCTGCTCAGGCTGATCTGGATCCAGAAGCAGAGAGGTCTGAGGGCTGCTGCCAGAGGCCTCAGGACTGAAGCCTAAGCTCTGTGCCACAAGGAAGAGCTGTGCTGTTGCTTCCTGCTGTTTTTGATGTAACTTTTATGTTTGTGTGGTTGTCTTTTTTTGGGTTTGTTAAAAGAAGATTACTTGCTTGCTTTTTCTAGTGTGTAGTTTCCCTCCTTGTGTTGTTTTCCATTCATTATCCTTTGAAGGGCTGGATTTGTGGAAAGATACTGTGTACATTTGTTTCTGTCTTGAAATACCTTGGTTTCTCCATCTATGGTAATTGAGAGATTGGCTGGATATAGCAGTCTGGGTTGGCATTTATGTTCCCTTAGGGTCTGCATGACATCTTCCCAGGCTCTTCTGGCTTTCATAGTCTCTGGTGAGAAATCTGGTGTAATTCTTATAGGTCTACCTTTATATGTTACCTGACCTTTTCCCCTTACTGCTTTTAATAGTCTTTCTTTGTTTAGTTAGTACATTTGGTGTTTTAATTATTATGTGGCAGGATGAATTTCTTTTCTGGTCAAATCTATTTGGAGTTCTGTACGCTCCTTGTATGTTCATGGCATCTCTTTCTTTAGGTTAGGGAACATTTTCTTCTATAATTTTTTGAAGACATTTACTGGCCCATTAAGTTGGAAAACTTCACTCTCTTCTATACCTATAATCCTTAGGTTTGGTCTTCTCATTTTGTCCTGGATTTCCTGGATGTTTTGGGTCAGGAGCATTTTGCATTTTTCATTTTCTTTGACTGTTGTATCAATGCTTTCTATGGTATCTTCTGCATCTGAGATTCTCTCTTCTCTCTCTAGTATTCTGTAGTTGATGCTTGGATCCATGACTCCTGACTTCTTTCCTAGGTTTTCTATGTTCTGAGTTGTTTTGCTTTGTGGTTTGTTTGTTGTTTCTACCTGCATCTTTAGATCCTGGATGGCTTTGTTCAATTCCTTCACCTGTTTTGTTGTATTTTCCCTATGTCCTTCAAGGTCTTCTCCCTGTTTACTTGTGTTCTGCATTTTTTAAGGAAGTTATTTATGTCCTTCTTGAAGCCCTCCATGAAGCCCTCCATCAGCATCACATCCTATGATTTTAAATCCAAATCTTGCTTTCCTGGTGTGTTCACGTATCCAGGACTTGCTGTTGTGGGAGAATTGAGTTCGGATGATGCTGTATCGCCTTGATTTCTGTTAGCAACGTTCTTCGTTTGCCTTTTGCCACCTGGTTATTCCTGGTGTTAGTTGGTCTTGCTGTCACTGGCTGTTGCTTGCCCCTCCTGTGTGCCTGCTGGCCTATCTCAGCAACCCTAGGTGACCTGCTTTCCCCTTGCACTAACTGCTGTGATGTTGCTGAGTTCCTGGGTGCATATGCATTTCAAAGTGGCAAGCTGCTGGATGGCTATGACTACCTCCTTCTACATTGCAGGGAAAAGATCTTGACCCATACAAAGATGGTTTAAATGGCATTTGAGTAACTTTACGCAC